>NC_068415.1:18350773-18650773 GCF_023724105.1 Carassius gibelio | reverse complement strand
TTTATGCTTAGTGCCGTTAGCATAACATGCACATTTAAACAAAAAAATATAGAAAAATATAAAAAATATATAATTGATATAGTCTTTGTGCTTTGGATTCTATGCTTATTACAGCACCATTAGCTTAGCAACATGCTGAAATTTAAAGAAAGTATCAACAGAAAAGCATCACTTTACACAACATCCGTGTTGCACATTTTATGTTCATTAGAACATGAATGCCAAAATTTCTTAGATTCAAATAAGTAGTAGTAGAAAACTTCTGTCAGAGAAGGTAAATGATGTGTGGACAGTTTATACTTTTACGTGATTTGTTGTGTCAAACTTAGTGTGACGGGGCTTAAAGCTGTAATAGGTGACAGACAGCTGGTTAAAATTCCATGACAATCATGAGACAAAGTAGGGGTGGGCGATATCTCGATATTTAAAATATATCGAGATATTTTTTAAACACGATATGGATTTTGACATATCGTATATATCGATATATTGTTTATATTCTGATTCCGCCACTTTGCTTGTTTGCCTTCCCTGTGCTGTGCTCGCCCCCGCTCGCTCGCCCCCCGCCTCCTTGCTTTTGTCCCCTCTCACCTCGCGTGTAGAGAACTAGTCAAAAAACAAAAAAGACAACTGGATCCATTATATGGAGATACTTCAGTTTTAAGGCGTAGGGCGAACGGCAGGCAGATGTCTACTGTAGGGCCCAATGAAACGCGGACGGAATCGCGGAATCCAGTCATAAAAATGGAATTTACAGTTTAACGCGGAATGTCACGGAATTGGTCAAATTTTGAATGAATTAATCAAAAGTCGGTAATGCACTTACATCAAATCGCGAAATGGACTAATATCTGCAAATATTAACCCGGAAAAGTCTATTTAAATATGAATCCTGCATGTTCTGCGTCTGTGCCAACGAATGGAGCAGAAGCGCGTCTTCATTCATTAAACACGGAAGCTCGCATAACGCTCGAGCTGATTTCATTGTCTTTCCTCTCTCTAAATAAAGACGTGAACACATGAGGAACATCTCCAGAACTGCACTGAGAGTCACTTCATGAGCATCTGACCGTTTGATTTGAGTAAGACTAGCTCATATCACATCATAGACTGTGGTATCACATACACAGAACTGTAAAGGTAAACCCGTCAAAATAAAAGTATTTGACAGAAATCTATTACTATTGTACAGCAGAATGTAGATAGCCCACTACTACTACTATTAAAATGAAACGAACATAATTTTATAAGGAATAATCACACAACATTTCTCCCATGTTTTATTTTTAATAGTAAATCCCCTTTGTTTACCAAAAAATAAAGTTTGCTTAATTTTAAATAATTAAAAGATAAATTAAATGAATGTTTTATGCCTTCATTTGATAATCAGAAAAATTTAAATACACAGAATTTCTGAAGGGAAAAAAACATTTCACATAAGGCTATTTTAAGAATTGTTTTTAACTAATTAAGTTGTTTTTATGCATTTAAATAATTGCACATGCTAAAACACAGAATTAGGTAACAATAAAACATATGGTGAAGAAAAAAATAAAATGTTTCATAGGCCCCTTAACATGTAATATTTGCCATATTTGTTTTTGCAGTAGTTTTTTGGGGGTTATTTTTCCTGTAAAGATATCGAGATATATATCGTATATCGAGATATAGCAAAATATATCGAGATATATTTTTTGCTCCATATCGCCCAGCCCTAAGACAAAGGAGCTCTGAGATCAGCGTGAAGGTGTTTTGTGAGGTCATATGGGCCTCTGGTAACTAGGGTGGCAGACAGACAAGACATTTCTGATTGTCCTCATCACATCTCACTTCCTCTGTGGGCCAATAGCATGACTGGCACTCACGTTACCCTGGAAACTACTTGCAGCACGTCAGTCGAGAACAAGAGTGAAAGCCTGCGAGTTTCAGAGGTTTCTGTTACAAAAAAATAAAAAAGTCAGCTGTTATACAACAGGCAGTCGTGACTCGTGACTGCTACCCAAAAAACAAGTCCATGGCTATATTAGCACTGAATACTGCACACTGTGCAACAGATCAGACCAGTAATCTAATGCTGCGTCCCAAGCATCAATATGACAAGATGATTGACAATATGACCTATACATCAATAAACATTTTTGTTTATTTAAAAGGGGGGTGAAATGCTCATTTTCACTCAATATCCTGTTAATCTTGAGTACCTATAGAGTAGTACTGCATCCTTCATAACTCCAAAAAGTCTTTAGTTTTATTATATTCATAAGAGAAAGATAGTCTGTACCGATTTTTCCCGGAAAAACACGACCGGCTGGAGGTGTGACGTGTGGGCGGAGCTAAAGAGTCACGAGCACCAGTAGGCTTTTGCGTTGAGAGCATGTGGAAGCTGTGACATTACAGTGAGGACAAAACCAACCAAAACAAACCATGGCTAACAGTCAGATTCAGCCGTTTATTTATGATCCAGAATCAGATCCTGAGGCTGAAACTGAACGAGAGCAGCAGCAGCAACGACTCGCACCGAGCGGGGCTCAAACCCAGGTCTCGGCATGGGAGGGGACGCACTAACAAGAAGGCAGAGATATTTACTCACCGCCTGTGGTTCCAACACACGGTTGTGACCCTTTTTCGTTGGGATTGCTTCATCCTTAAGAAATAAACGATGCGCAAATCCGTCGTCAAACTGGGCCTTGTTTGTAAAACATGCATCTTCGAAATGCAGGGAACAAACACAAACACTTGCACAACTCCTTTGATGCTCTGTAAAAATAAACTCCATCCACTGGTCCCTTAATGCTGGGTTTTTTTTGGTAATCTGTGCAGGGTTGTCTTGCCCTGGCAACCAAAAATACACTTCTTTTGTGACATTTCGCGACGCTCTCGCTCTGATCAGTGAAGTCTGTTGTGCTCTCAGTGCTGTGCTATACGGGAGCGCGCGCTCTTCCGGCAGAAGTGCCCTAGGACCCATATAAGGAAATTCCGCTCCATCTAACGTCACACAGAGCCATACTCGAAAAAAACTTTCCGAAACTTGTGACAAACCGTAAGGAGTATTTTTGGAACAGAAATACTCCTTCAAACGTACAACTTAATTTTTGAAACTTTGTCCATGTTTAGCATGGGAATCCAACTCTTTAACAGTGTAAAAAACTCAGTATGCATGAAATAGAATTTCACCCCCCCTTTAAGTCAATGTAAAGATGCGTTTACGCACGTCTGGCGGTCTCGCAGCGCGGTAGACGCGAATTCGCCTCGTTCGCGCATCTAGTTACAGGAGATTCTGAGTTATGAAATGACCATTGCAAGCTGACAGCGAACGGTAATACCCCCACCTTGCGCAGCTGTACCTGAGTGTCCCTGGGACATCAGTGCGGTCGGAGCACGTCTTCTCAACAGCTGGACATATAGTGATTAAAAAACGTTCTGCTCTGGACCCCAAAAATGTTGATCGACTTGTTTCCTGTCCAATAATTTTGTAATGGCCCTAGCCTTTAATTATGCCTGCCTAATGCCGCCTAGCCTAAGTGTCGGTTACGTTCAATAAAAAAATTAAAAAATTTAAAAATTTAAAAATTTAAAAAATAAAACACACACATGGCCTGTTCTCAAGTCCATTTGAAGTTTTATTTTTTTGAACAGTTGTTTGAAATGGATTGAATCATTATTTAAAATAATCTTGGAGATTTTTTAATTGCCTAAATCAATGCAGTCGGGTTGAAGCCTGCAGAGATGTTTTTCTTTTGTTATGGCAGCCTCTGCATATATATTTTTTCGAGAATGTTGCACTCCTGTTGCTGTTTGTTATTCTGCACGAAACTTCATGCCGATAAATAAGAAATATTGCTGACTTGTGCGTTTCCAGCGCTCTCTTTACGTTCGTCCGTTATTTGACGTTGAAAAAGGAAACTTTTTTTTTTTTGACATGGAAAATCGATTTTACAATCGATTCAATGAACACTTATGTCTTAAAAATTGAAAATGTTTTTTCACAAAAGTGACAGCCCTACTACTCACTGACAGAAAGGCCCTTCAGGAGTTACTGCGTTCAATCACTCTGACGAATCTTTCACTGAATGTATCAGTGGAATCAGCATATGACTCACTTAACAAAACTGTTATAATCTTAAAATAAAGCAAATTCAAAATTATTATTATTATTATTATTATTTCAAAAACCATTCAAAAGTTTGGGGTCATTACGAAAAAAAAAGATTAATTAATACTTTACTACAGAAAAAACATTTGAAAAACAAATAAATAACAAATAAATAACAAAAAAAACAAAAACAAATAAATGTTGGGCCTTCTACTCTTCAAAAAATCATGAGAAAATACAAAAATAAATGATATTTTAAAATACAGTAAAGAAAATAAAACCGTTATTATAAATAGGGCTGCTGAACAGTATAAACAAAAGCAAATCATAGTATTTTTAGGCTGAACGTGATATAAAATACATAGCTTAGTATTTATTGGCCATTTTCTATTTGAAAAAAAAAAGTTTTTTGTAAAAAATTATGTAGGAAAGGTAATAGATTAATTTATGACAAGAGTGCTCCTCAAAAACCTACATTATTTATAACAGGAGTTCTGACCTTCAAAAATGTGCGTGACAGTTAAGGGGTTAATTTACATATTTATCTATTTATTTATTTATTTAGTTATCTATGTACAACAACACTACTACTTAAATTGTAATAATATATTCCACAAAATTCATGTTTTTACAGTATTTTTAAACAATTAAATGCAGCCTTAGTGGTCATATAGAGACTTCAATCAAAACAAATCTTCCTACCCTCAAATTTTCCAACAATTGTTTTTTTTTAATGTCAAGAAAAGGTCAAGTACATATCATTGTGGGATACAGTATTCCTCTAAGTTTGCTCTGTTATTGACATTATATACTTATTTACACAGAAGCGGAGTGTGAGAGCAGTACTGTAGTTCACTACTGCAAACTTCTCCCATGATTCCTTTGAAACAGCCACAAAAACACTCATGAAGAGACTTCTATAATCTGCACTGTTAGCCTCACTGTAACTACAGGTCTCTGAACACTCCTCTAAATTACACAGATGCAGTGATGCACAGCGCATAAAAGCCAATTCTAGTGACAGATGAAAATGGAAACGGCAACCGTTCGTGGACAACGTAGTAATTCCTGCAGTAATGCAAACCGGTCAATTCTTAAATTACAGGGAGTCTGGGAGGCAACAGGCTAATGAAACAGCTGCCATAATATCTAACTAGAGATACCGTGCTCATTAGACTAATTAAAGAGTCTCCCCGCTTAACCTCAGAGCCTATAAGACCGACAGCAGAAACATAAATAGTCACAGAGACAGACACACGTGCACACAAAATCCACAGCCTGCCAAATGGCCCCGTAGCTTAAAATATACACATCCTTTCTGGATCTCCCCATAACACACACCATTATGTGCCGTCCGAACAGGCCCGGCGCCACGAGGGGGCAAAAGGGGGCAATGCCCCCTCAGATCTGACTTGTGCCCCCTCTGTTTCATTTTTGTATTCATGGTTAAAAATAAATGGTAAACCTTTTGAGTTAAATAATAATTTAACCTTATCCCCATGGGATTTAGAATGTTCAGTGTTGTGACTCGTGACATTACTGCCAGATTCAAATATCTTTCGCGTTGGTTGGCGCTGAGCCAGATACGGACGAGCTCAACGCTGTCATATATCACAACTATGCAGTGTTTTCAACCTCTTCATGTTTATTTTAGATTTCAGACATTTAAATACACATAAGCACTGGTAAAATAACAGCCTACATTTGGAGTTTGTAAAATACACACTGATGTCTGTGGAAGCAAGTGCTAGTGTCGCGTTGGTCGGCGCTGAGCAAGAGACGGACGAGCTCAGCGTTGTCATATCACAACTATGCAGTGTTTCCAACCTCATAATGTTTATTTTAGATTTCATTCATTTAAATAGGCTACACGTAAGCACTGGTAAAACAATAGGCTACATTTGGAGTCTGTGAAAGCAGCAAAAACAATCTATTCAAATGTAATTTGCCGACGTGTGTTTTTAAAATCAGATAAACACAGTGTAAGTAGGCTATCTATAAAGTTTACTCTATTGTTATAAAGATTTTTAAACGACCAAACACACTCACTTACACATATTTGAGAATCAGCATATAGGATAGGTGATATGGTAAGTAAGTTTGTGAATATTTCGAATAAAAAAGGAAAAACGAAATGAAGGATAGCCTACATCTGTTAGACAGTGTTATTATTGTGAATGCGGTGTTTCACGTGACAAATATGACGCGTTGCCATGGAAACATTAAGGGGGAACGTTCTAAAATAACTGTAGCCTTGAAAAATCTTACTCTCGTGAGTCAGTTAGAATATTTTAAACTTTAGTGTGAAAGGGTTAATTATTCATAATAAATGACGCTGGCTTATCTTTTGTAGGCTGTGTGATTTCCTGATGTGGGTATTAAAGGTGCTGTAGGGAACTTTTGTAAAAAAAATTTTTTTTTACATATTTATTAAACCTGTTATTATGTCCTGACAGTAGAATATGAGACAGATAATCTGTGAAAAAAATCAAGCTCATCTGGCTCATCCCATCGCTCCCGGTAAAAAACAACCAATCAGAGCTGCGGTCCGTAACTTTGTTTGTGTTCAAAATGTAGAAAAATGTATATAATAAGCGAGTACACCATGAATCCATTTTCCAAACCGTGTTTTTGGCTTGTCCTGAATCACTAGGGTGCACCTATAATAAGTGTTTATATTCAGACTATTTTAGATTGCTTCGGGGGTACCGCGGCGGAGTAACCCAGTACCTTTGTGATTCTTCATAGCCATAAACAGAGAGAAGTAGTTCCGGCTACGATGTTCTTCCGCAAAACACAAGCAGTTCTGTTTATTAACCGCTAGAGCGTCAAAAGTTCCCGACCGCAGCTTTAAGTCACATGGAAAATACAGTTGTTTAAATTTAAAGCAAGGGGCGTGGTTTTATCCAACCCCGCGCCATTCGGTGTCTGTCGAGCAAATATCTGAACGTGTGATATTATCAGCAATTCAGTTTCAGCTAAAATGTGAATTATCATTAATATCATTAAAAATGGACATAAAGTATATGCAGCGTATTTCAGACCACAAAAAGGACACTGAAACTGTGATTGAGAGTACAGCTGATGAACATGACAGCCATCAAAGCATTTTGATGGTGTAATAAAGTTAAGCCCCCTTAACAATTTCACATGCCCCCTCAGTCATTTCATCCTGCAGCCGGGCCTGCGTCCGAACATGAGACACATGCAAAGAAAAGCGATTTATTTGCATTACTGAATCACCAATGGACATAATGTAAACATGAGGCCTCATTCAAGTGAGCGATTGCACACACACCCATCCTGCGAGGCTTGTGTTTCAGAAAACCCCTGTCATTTGAGCAGGGAAGCAAAGCAGAACAAGTCCTGCAATCCTCACACACACACACACACAAAGAGGAAAGGTAGGCCCTTGTGGAGCAGGGGGGTCTCGTTTCACAAATGTAATCTGTGAAAAATCGCACAAGGCCAGATGGGTCTTGCATCCTCACAAGAAACGTCAATGCACACTGTGTTCAATTAGGATCTGGACAAAAGAACATTTTTACAACTAGGTAAACCGGTTTCAAGATGTATGCTAAGTGTCATAGGAAATTAGGCCGATGTATGTCAATACAGATTTCTCTGCTGGCCTGGATGTAGTTAATATTTTTTTTTACACTGCAACAATTTCCACTGTCCACTTCTTTATTAATTAAATTTTTATCTGGCCAGTTAGACATCTCATTTAGAAGGCTGCACCCTCCGGAGGTCGAATCCTGTGGAGGTTGCATCCTCTGTAGGATGCGAATACGAAGTGTCCTTAACCTAAAATTAAACGAGATGGCCTTCATAGAACGGGGTGGAAACAGGAAGCATCACATTGCTATGCCAAAGCATTTAGAGCATCGTTGCTCTCTACTTGCACTCACACTGCTTAAATGAAGGAAAATGTAAATGTTTTTACTTGTTTTATTTTTGCTCAGTGTCTGAGGAGCTAAAGGTTACTTACAACATACATCTCTTAGGGAAAAAAAAATAGTAGAATATTAAAAACAAAGTTTATCCGTTTTTACCGGAGGCGATTTAAGGTAAATTGTTAACACCACATCTGCACCGGCGCTGGCATTTTTCAAATTAACTATGGTTGTTTACGGCGATGCAAAGAACTGTGGGTTATCTGTAGTAGGGAAGGATACACCTCATGCATCCTCCGAATTCCTTTAAAAGAAGGTGGCATTCGGAGTCTCCTACTTAGTTTTCTGAAATGAGAAAGGTTCGATGACGTATGCAGCCTTCGAATGTCACCTCCAGAGGGCGCAGCCATCTATATGAGACACAGCTGGTACGTTTCTTATGCTACAATCTCGCTGTCATTTTTTTGTTTGTTGTTATTCTTTAAAAATAAATACAATTATGAAACTACATTTATGGAAACCTATGAAAATCTATTGTCAGGAGTTAAAGCAAAAAAAAAAAGTAAAAAAAAAATCCTGAGCCTAAACTTTTTTCAGGGGCGGGGCGGGATGTGGTGGGGGGATGTGATGGGGCAGCACATGCAAAGCATGCGATGACTGCACCAACTTTAACATTTGAAAGGATACTATGGCAAAGTTATTGCTTTTCTATGTAAATATGCACTAGATGGACATCTTTGAACATTGTGCCTTTCAGCTTTTTCAACGTCAGGCTTCTCCATTCATCAGGGCTGCGACACTGCAGTTGGATAATGTTATGCACATCTATTGTTTATTAGAGCAAAGAAATTCTGATTGGCTAGTAATGTAAGTTTGGTTGAGAATGAAAGCTGCGCTCCTCTTTTTCCACTGGTAGGCAAACTCATGGACTCGAAAGTAGGGATGCACCGAATATTCGGACACCGAAAATTTTCGGCCGAAAATGGCCTTTCGGTTTTCGGCCGATAGACTTTTATCACCGAAACAACACGGCCGAAATGTTGTGATGACGCAAACAGAAACCGCAACCTGCACGTGCACCTGCATAGCGCAGACCACGAGCTCCCCCCGACATTCACACCAGTGGGTCTTAATAGAGAACATTCTCTCTCTTCTTATTCGTTTATTCGCAGCACTAAAGCGTCTCATAACAAAGAGATTAAGACGGACCACGAAGTGAAAACAAAGAAAAGTACAGTCTTATAGAGTCTGTTAGCACAAGTCTCACTGAGATATTTTCGGATCCTCTGCACTTCATCGCGAATGTGCTTGATCTGCGTTATAAAGACCATTACTTGGATGCGGAAATAAGGCAGCGCGCACGAGAAATGATCCAAGCGCCAAGCACTTTGTTTTTATGAGAGAACAGTTCATTTTAAAACCTTTCTGCAGGCCAGTAGGCCTGTACATTATTATTTAATATACACATGAGTGGGATACATTTTTAGTTTGAATTTTATTGTTGCAATGTGTTTAATACATATTTGAATAATTTGTAGTTATGTATTTTTATGTTATTTTTTTTAAATAAGTTATCTAATTGTAATTATCTTTGAAACTTTAATATTAATTTATGCAATTGCAATGTCTTAATTTTAGTAAAGTTAGTACACGGTCATAGCAATAAATGCAATGGTACTAATAATTGGCTTAATTTCTTTCGGTGTTTCGGTTTCGGTTTTCGGCCTATAGGTTTCCTCTTTTTCGTTTTCGGTTTCGGCCAAGAATTTTCATTTCGGTGCATCCCTACTCGAAAGTGATATCAATGTTTTTTGTTTTTTTTTTATGTAGGGATTTTTTTTTTTTTTTTTTTAGCCAAACGCTGCACACCAGAGATCTGGCATGGTGCCGAAGAACTTTAAACCCTGTATTATAACTAGCACACTTTTCCTAAAAGTAAATGAATTCAATTCAATATTGAACTGATTTCTTTATCACTTTTAACCTATTCTATCAGTGACTTCCAGGGTTAACTCATTAACAGTCAACTAGAAAACTTTACAATTATTTTTATTGTATTTCATGTTACATTTGATCAAAATTTATTAAAATAAAAAAATATAAACATTTTGGTGAACTTTTTTTAATAACACTAAAATCTGTCACATTTGGGAATGCCAAACTGAAGTTGAGATAAAATCAATTTAGGCTTTATTAACATAACGTTAATTTTAATAATGTGAATTTTAACTTTACATTATTTTATACCGACTGGTACCAAAAAAGCATTAAATAAACCAATAGATATAATAATAACAATGGCTGATAACCACCGTAATATAATGTGCATCCTTACAAAACTCTCTTCCACTGCAATGAATTCAGTACAGCCCTAAAAACACAGTTAAGTCAGAAAGTAAGTCAGAGATCAACAAAAAGAAAGAAAAAGTTATTCCACCTGTGCAGCCAAAGAAACAGCAGCACTGGAGCAGTATTTCAGCTCTAAGCAACACCAGGATCTGCCTTGAAAAGGACAAAGCTTTCTTATGTAGAGAGGAAGCGCTCAGACAGACAGTGTGGGAAAGCAAGAGAGTGATGAAGCGAGAGTGTTTATGGGGATTAAAGCAATGCCAGATGCTGGCTTCAACTATAAACAATGCTGACAGACAATACAATAACACTGCTAATACTCATCAGAGGCCCATGAAACCAAAAGCTATATTTAACAAAGGAAATTGAGCTTTTGCATAAAGTTGAGATCTGATTAACAGAGCAACTCAAAAACACTGATACTTCTCTTTTAGGCCATAAATACTCTACAGGTGAGCAAAGTCTTGGCCAACTCAAAGCAAACACATGGTCAAATTATACCTACCTTGCGTGCATTCTTTAGTGACAACAACCTCACTGCTCGAGGAAGGCAAAGATCACTCAGTTCACACTAAGTTAGTGTTAGCAACAACAATCTTAGCATCCGCACCAAAGCACATGTTCTGATCTTTGCTCTGATGATGTTTTCTGTCCCTTTAAACAGATAGTTCACCCAAAAATGAAAAGAACAATCTTCAGAACAAAAATTAAGATGTTTTTGATGAAATCCTAGAGCTTTCTGAACCTCCATAGACACCAAGGGTCCTACCACGAAAGGTAGCAAGAAAATCAACAAAATGTTCCATGTGGCATCAGTTATTTTATTGTAATTTTATGAAACGACGAGAATACTTTTTAGGTGCAAAAAACTCAAATGTGATTGGTTATAAAGGCACACTTGATCCAAGTCGACAGTTACACTTTCTCCATTAGCAAGTAATACATACTCTCTCGTCTCGTAAGACAATCTCTGGTATCACGACAGATGTGCATGCTTTCCTCTGAATGTAAACAACACTTGCGCTGTGCTTGTTAATGTACAATGGAAAACACGCGAATGTGCCCAGATGCTCTCGACTTATTGCTCCACTATAATGGAAAAAAAAACGGACAGTAAAAGAAGAATTTAACACTAATAAATGTGACAGCGCCCCTAGTGGCAACGCTGAGAATGCATCATAAAACTGCACTATGCAATTTGCAATTGTAGGGACGGTTTACAAAACACTGGTTTCAACTATAAACAGACAACTTTTTATATGTTTTTTGGCCGTTCATTTACAAAGTGATGGCATTTTGGGGGCCTTAAAAAGCGCAAACTTTACTGGCCTGGCAAACACAATACAGTGTTTTAGTCATTTTAGCAGATCCGTGAGATCTTTGTCATTTGTACATGAAACTTTTCAAAAACACAAAAGGAAAATGTTTTTTTTAGTACACTGTTTTCATGTAAACGTACCTGAAATGTGCCATTTTTGACAGTAACAGTGTTTTAACAGAGAAAACATCTGTAAATTTTGTATTAGACAATATGCATGAAGAATCACAACCATGAACAGAAGTTCATTTTGTACATACTTCAGAGAGAACAATTCGAGGTTCAAATTGCATCATGAACCAGCTTGTACTTACACATCTGAATATGAGCCATAGTTAGTCATAACCCAACATTTCATGAGCGTATCGTATCCTAATCCTAAGAAAACTTGACTGTCCAGTTATCAGAGTTGTGGCTAGTTTCCTCTTTTGATCATTACAGTATCAGGCTCTTAACATGACTGATTTAGGCTGATTTCATCACATAACTGTGCTCTATTCAGACAGAAGGATCCCGAAAGGCTGTCCCATTTCCAAATATGATCAATAAGTGCTGAGGAAGACATAATTAATGTATTTAAGCTTGAGTTTACTGCAGAAAGACTCTGAATGGATTCTATGCTATTGACCAGCAACTTTCATGATCAGTATAAACACATTCATTGTGGCTCAGAACATAGTGAACTGTCTGCTTGCATACTGAGCATCATAATTGATGATTTTGGAACACATTTATAATGAGTTGACAATAGAGATGACTCAATTCAATCTCCATTTTGATGTTTTCTGTTGATGCCTGAAGAACAAAACTTCATCAACCATTATTTGGAGTTTGCCTTCCATTTAAAAATTACAATAAACCTTGTTACTTTTCATATGAAAAAAAAAAATTTCAAATTCTGTCAATGTAATGTTTGTAAACCACTCAGTTTTTGAGTGTTAATTATTTCATCTAAAACAAACTGCAATTGCATTTAATAGTTTTGACACTTGTTAAATTTAGCCTTTAATATGAGAGTAATAAACCAACACACAGGTTCCCTGAACATTAGTTAAGCATTTGTTTTCTTTTAGAAAAAGTTTCAATACTGTACCAGATTAATATCCAAACGAATCCAATAAAGCAGGTGAATCGGAATAGAACACTACAAATAAAAATAAAAAAGTCAAGAAAGGTATAAATACAGCCTAAAATCTTCAATAAAAACTGATTCATCGTTTTCGGTTCGTTTTGAGATGTGCAAACAAAAGAACTGTTTTTTAAACACATATTCCATTAAAATTGTCCATGATGAGATTGTTAACAACCAAAACACAAATTGTACTACAGTTATCCTACTGTAAAATCGTAAGACATCAATATAGGTAACGTTACTCTTCCAAACGGTGCCAGAATTGTGTTTAATATCTTTTTTTGTGATGACAACAGTGGCCAGTGCCACTTCTACAGTAGTACATGTGGTAACTATTATATTTTGGCAGAAAATATGGTAAATTTCGAAAGAAATTAGGTTGTTCCTAAGTGACAAATCAACCTCCGTTTGCGCGAGTGTGTGTGTGTGTGTGACACACCCCGATTCAAACTGGGGTGGGGGGCACATGAAACCCCCTCCAGACAAACACTCGTTATCCTGCATTGATCCACATCAACCACGAGAATAAACTTAATCCTGCAGATTAATACACACACACGTACACGCCAGCCGCAAGCCTAGTTTATTATCATCAGAACCGAGGATTGTTCACACAAAAGTCGTCCAACCACACGCAGCCAGCGCATGACACACACACACACACACATAAATGAATTCCTCCCAAACAGTCGCATCTTTAGTCCGTTAACAGCATGTCGCCGGTCAGAGCTGCTCTAGTCGCTATTAATATCATCACATGCGTGTTTCTGTTGCTGCTGCTGTAGCCTGTTAGCTAACATCCCGCTCATAACAGCACACTGCGCATCACAAGCAACTAAACAGCGTAGAAACTCACCGCTTCACGATCCGTGCTCAACTCCAGCGCGGGCGGGGATGCTGCGACCGTTACTACGTGCAGCACGCGATCATCCAGCAAACTAATATAAACAACATAAAATAACAGTCGCGCGCCTCTGATGTTCCAGCAGGAGCGGCAAGTGTCCGTGAGTGAGCGTAGAGACTGTTTGTCCGTTGATCCGACAGGGGGCGGGGCTACGTCCTCTGTCTGATCCTGCTGCAATGTTATTGGAGGATAGCGAATGAGGGGCGGGGCTACTGGCTCAATCTGATCCTGCTGCTGAATAGCTGAGAAAGGGCTTGGTTTCAGTCTGCTGCTGCTGCTGCAGTGACAATGGAGGTGAAGAATGCCTGAGCATCTTCACCTCCATATTGCTCCTGGGAATCGTATTGTTGAATTTAATGCCATTCTGAGGAAGAAATCTTTGGTAAATTTTAAAGGAATTTTATTGTATCTTCTGCGGTCAGGAGTTTCAGTTTGTTGCCAAAAGTCTTTCGCAAGTTTGTTTCACTAAACTCGTTCTAAAGTCAAGTCATGCTGTATGTTTCTGATTCACTTATATGAATGAACTGGGAAGCAGACTACACTGATTGCACTATTCACGGGGAAAAAACAGTTCATAAGAGTAATTTGCTCGAGAATCAGACCATGCCGGTGTTAACACCAGTCGTGCATGAACCTGTTGATTCACTTAAAGGGATACTCTGCCCCAAAATTAAAATTTTGTCTTTAATCACTCACCCCCATGTCATTCCAAATCCAACCCGTAAAAGCTTTGTTCGTCTTTGGAACCCAATTTAAGATATTTGGGATGAATACCAGGAGGCTTGTGACTGTCCCATAGATTGCCAAGTAAAATACACTGTGAAGGTCCAGAAAATATGAAAAGCATCTTCAAAATACTAATCTGCCATTAGTAGTTCAACCGTAACGTTATGAAGTATATGACAACATTTTCATTTTGTGGCGTAATATCCCTTTAAGGAATAAACATTGTTCTTTTTTTCTTTTTTATGTTACCCTGGCAATACGTCTGTATCTGTTTGTATTCTTGTTGCATATTTTTTTTTATGGTTTTTTTTCTACTACTTTTACTGCCTTAAGGTTTTAATGTTTGTACAGTTTACTGAAGAAAAAAAAGTTGATTCACTTAAAAGTTAAAACAGCAAGTTCATAAGAATCAATCGTTTGGGAACTAGACTCGCTGTTTGTTTTTGATTCTCTGAAAAGAACCGATGCCCAAGAGTCATTCGTTCTGAATCAGAAATCAGACTACACTGGTGTGATTTTGATTCACTAAAAAAAAAAAAAAAAAAAACGTTTCCTAAGAGTCATTTGTTTGTGAATCAGATTACAGTGGTTGATGGTTTCCGATTAATTTGAAAGTACCGGCTCATAAGGGTTATTATTCGTTCGAGAATAAATTGTAAGGGTTATGAACAGTTAACAGAGCTGAGGGTCATGAAAACTATTTGGTTCCTGTATTTAAATGATACAAACCAAATCCCCAAAATAGCAGCAACTGACCTCAAATTCACACTAGGACAGAGGTCACCATCAGACCATCTGGCACTATAGACATGTGTTACATATGAAAACCATATCAAAATATCTATCTATCTATATTTATATGTTAGTCTTAAACAGAGTCAAAGAGAGGAAAAAATAAAAAACTTAAAAGTTTCAAGAATTCAAAGCCATTTTAAATACAGTTAGTCGTTTACGTTCAGCAAACCTAAGTGAATGAAGTGGACATTTTGAAATATCAAAATATAAAAGTCTGTCTCAATGAATAAATAAATGTTCACCACAATCTGTTGACCATAGTAAGAAGTTCGCCAGAAAGCCTCAAATGTATGTGCGGATTCAATTGAACTTGAGTATGCTTCCATCTAGTGGACATTTTTTACACAGCAATTGCAAAAATTTACAAGGATTGGATCTTAATTCAAACCACTAACAGATAATATGTATTTAATAAACTTTAATAATAAGTATTTGCTAACTCTCTCATTCTAAGTTATCTTTAACAGATTCAGTAGATGGCTTAATTTAAAACCATCACTCTCAGCTTTTATCATCTATACGACCCGGCTTGACCTTTGCCGGTGACATGGTAAACGCCGAGCTTATAGCAGCTCTCTCTATGGCCATTCATCTCGCAGTTGTGCTTGAGAACCTGTGCTGTGGACTCATAGTTCTTCATCACACCCTCCAGATAATCTGTCCACCTCTGCCAGCCTGTGACAACAAACACAAGACACACGGATGAAGGCGGTCACTCCGCTGTTCAGCACCGCGCGAGAGGGACAGCGCTCCACGACCTTCAGGATCCTTCTCCCGGTCACACTGATAACTGATATCTTTTTTTTTTTTTTTTTTTTTTTTTTTTTGAGAATGTATTTGTGTTGAAGCTTTTTGATCTCTCTGGAAAAAAAAAAGACATGTCAGAATATGTTGGCTATAAATTATTTTAACGTTATTTTTATTCATCACAATTCAGTAGGCTTTATCTTTTGTTAATCATACACAGTTCATACACAAATAGATTTGTTCGTGTTGTTTGGCATGAATTAAAAATAAAATAAAAGCGGTATTTTCTTTTTATAGTGTAGTTCACAACCTCTATTTTAGATTTCCGTAAAGCATAAAATATAATTTATGTATACAAAATAATACATTTAAATTAAATTATGAATAAATAAAATGTCATTTACAATGAAATGTCTATCTCTGCCAGAATCTTGGTGTCTTGTATATCAAAAGATCACAAATGATCTAAGACCTAATTATTTTAACCAGACAATACTACATTTACAGTGTGAAAACCTTTAAATACTGTATTTTGCCGAATACAGAGTTACAGAAAATATACAGTACTAATTGTACTAATGCTCTGTAATACGTATATAAAGTTTATCTTTCGGAGGTCATTCCCAATTATCTTACTTTGTCTAAATTCAGAAAATCGTCATTTGTTTTTATGTCAGAAATATTAAAATATTTAGAAATGTAAATGTGTGTATATGTAGATTTTTAGAATTGTATAACGTATAGCATAACATTTATGGATATAAAATGTACTTACAAAAACGAATCCTAAATTTAGGAAACAAAACTGTATTGTTGTCATGCAGAAGCTGCTCTTCTGAAGCCCCGCCCACAGCCCCGCCTCCTCTGACGCGGATCCGTTTCCCGTGTGACGGCCTTGTTTACGTTACCTGTCAAGACGTCGTTACCGCTTCCTCCTGCCATAAAAACGTCAAAGTGGCTGACGGCACGTAATGACCGGAGTACGTACGAACTCTCCGGCAGAAGAAGAAATCCCTTAAACAACAAAGCAAACGACGAACAGAGGTTACAGTGGATTTAAAGCTGCCAGTGCTCTTTTAAAGACCGACGGTTAGGATCTGCAAATGTTTGAAGACCGATGTTTGACTGCTAATGGCTGAGAAGCTAAGAGCATTTCAGTCGGATTGTATTTGATCTCCACCTCAACCATTAAACGCTGAATACGAGCGTTTCTTTCGTTTCGAGGCCGTTATGATCCATCTCTTCGAGCCCATGGTAAGACTGTAGATGTCACACTACTGTGTATCATTCCTCAGGATGTCAAAGTACTGTAAATCAACTCTTGAGGTTTGTAGGAACATGTTGGTGGTCATTAATTGTGCTTCATTAGAGATGACTGACTGTCTAGGACATTGCTCTGCGATGTTTTCTCAGTTCTTTATTGTGCTGATCACAAGTTAGGAGCTGCCAGGTTATAGACTTAAACCCTTTAAAGGTTTAAAGCACAATTTGTTCCAAACACTTTCTCCAGCAGTCAGTTTGTAGACTAACGTTACATGAAGGGATTTCAGTATTTATTTATTTATTTATTTATTTATTTATTTTTGTTTTTTGATCCTACGGCCCACAAAACATGATAATCTTCAAGCGAGGGACCCAAATGAAAATATGTAGCTGCCAATATGTATTATTATACAGTGTAATGTATACTATACCAGTTTGAAATATTTGGAAAACTTTTGCATTTATTATTTAAATCAAATTTTAGTTTACTTATTTTAATTAAAGTAATTGTATTTGTTTAAACTTTTATTATATTTAACTTTTATTTATTTAATTCATTGTATTATTATTATTATGTTATTTATGGCGTCCTGCACATGACGTGTGCGAAATATCTTTATTGTGGCCACGGAAGATTATCATCTTTGTGTCAGATATATTAAAACTAGTATGTTAGTGTGCTCATCTCTATGCGATATAACATTACTTAATATTGTTCATGACCAAATAAGCTGAAAAGTGTATATAATAGCATTTATGGGTAACAAAAAAGACTTAAAATACTAAATATACATTATTAATAAGTAATATGTAACTTCTAAAGTAAATTATCTTGCCATCTCAAATATAATAACTATAAATTATCTTATTATTAGCCAACAACTACATTGCAAAATGAGAATAGCATTAAGAAATTCTTGCATTTCATACTGTTATTGTAGAGCTGTCAAACGATTAATCACATCCAAAATAAGTTGTTTATTATATGTATGTATGTATGTATATATGCATATGTGTGTGTGTGTGTGTGTGTGTGTGTGTGTGTGTGTGTGTGTATATGTTTATATACAAGTACACAGACCTAGGGCATATTTTGAAAATATTTGCATGTATACATTTATATTTGTATAATTTAAATCATATATAAATATATTTAATATATAAAAAAAATGTATACTTGAATGTGTGTGTATTTATATATACACATAATAAATATACACAGACATATATTATGTAAACAAAAACATTTAATTTGGATGTGATTAATCGTTTGACAGCACTTCTATTTTGCAGTACTGAATGAAAGAATTTGTTCCCTCTTTTTTTTTCTCCATTTCCTCATTTTAGTTCAGTCATGGTCACAAATTAAGAATCTGTTCCTTCATTTTAGTCAATCATGGCTATGTTGTACTCATTTGATTTAATTTAAATGAGGGAACGAATCAGTACATTGTGGTCTGCATTAAAAGAAAATGAAGGGACAAATAAATAAATTGCGGAAACTAATTCTTAAATTGTAACCACTATTTATATATGCAGGGCAAGTTATTTCGTTTATTTTACACGGTTTTTCACTACATGATTCCACATACTCTCGTCCATATAGCAGTTCCCTGTGGTCCTCTGTGGGTCTCCAGACTGCAGTTTGAAAACCCCTCGACTAGTTGAAATAAATAAAAAGATCTATTATCCAGTTAAGAGACTGGTTTTGCACTCAGCTTAGTCATAACTTACAATATAATACATCAGAGGATTGATTTCCTGAGCAGTGTAATAAAGGAAACCTCCCAAACCTAGGAAAAGAAAGGCGTATGAGGGTTGAGATCTGATCTGATGTTGTTGCAGGACGAGGCTTCCCCGCCGTCTCTGACCGATCTGTGCATGACTCTGGTGAGCTCCAGGCTGGAGCTCTTCTGTGAGATGCGTGATGACGGCTCGCTCTCCTTCCGTGAGCCGCTGGTCTTCCCGCAGGAGCTGGCTGACCAACTGCTCTGTAAGATGGCCACTGAGGGTGAGTACGAGGCGTCCTGTGTTTTGAGGAAGCCTGCACAAACGTAGGATGACATTCCTGCACATGGAACAATGATTGTGTGTTCTATGTAGTATTCTAAAGAGATAGTCCATCTTAAAATAGAGACTCAGTCAATTACTCACCTTTTAATGTTTATCAGTAAAACAAAACACGATCTCGACAATTGGAGTTTATTATTAAAGTTACACTGAACTTTATTCACCCTCATCCTAGGAAAAAAGTAGAATAAACAGTATAAGTTGTTCGTAGTCATTAGCCATATCACTTTGCATAAGGAACAGACCAAAATGAAATTGAATAATTCTAGTTCAAACTCATTGAAACGATTCTATTAAATTGTGTGTGTGTGTGTGTGTGTGTGTACAGCAGGTTAAATAAGAACATGTCACAATTTTTCTCAGTAAATATGTTTCTAAAGGTGAAATTTGACATGAAATTGCCAACTAATATAAATTTCCAATGACTAGGGGCAGGATTGCCTTCTAATTTCTTATAGATTTCAGCTGGTGTCATGGCTTTCCGTGCCTTTTTGCACCTCCCTGTTCAATACTTTTTCCCTGTGTCATTATACTTTATTACACAGAACTTAATTTCTGAATTGTATTGTTTCCTTTGTATGGATGGATTACTTTGGTTGTTACCGACATCGGGAGAAAATTCCATGTCAACAGCACTTTTAGAAAAATATTTACTGAGAAAAATGGTGACGAGTTCAATATTTACACTGTACAAAATTATAAACACGACATTCATAGATCTAAGACTTTTTCGGTGTACACTCTTGTTCACAAATCTGTCTAAATCTGTGTTGGTGAGCACTTCTCCTTTGCCGAGATAATCCATCCACCTCACAGGTGTGGCATATCAAGATGCTGATTAGATTGGTCCACTTCACAGATTTAGACAGATTGGTGAACAATATTTGAGAGAATTAGGCTTTTTGAGTACATAGAAAAAGTCTTCGATCTTTGAGTTCAGCTAGTGAAAAATGGAGGCAAAAACAAAAGTGTTGCTTTTATAATTTTGTTCAGTGTATATTACCTGCTGTATGTATGTGTGTGTATTTGTGTGTGCATTTGTGTATATATATTTATATATGTAATATAAATACTTTTTAAAGTCCCTGTTCAGTTTTACTATACTGAAAATAACATTAGCAAGAGTGTACAACAGTGTTAAATTTCAGTTTAAATGGGGCCCTGATATATTGAGTGTTATGAAATTAAACTAACATGTTTTTTTAATTTCTTTATAAAGTTATATTTTTGGAACCACACAGAACTGAGAGGGGTACAGAAGCTGGAAATTAAACTTAGCTGTATTTCCGGCTCAGACGAAATGAATGAATTTATACTAAAAAGATTGAGAATAATGTTTCTTTCACAGGCCTATTGAATGACAGCACAGTGGGAATCTTCCGAAGCTGCCAGCAGTTCCGGTTGCGTCACGCCTGCATCCGCACGGCGCGCATCTCCGCCGAGGCCTTCCAGCGTGCCCTCTGCCCGCACCGCCTCGTGGAGCTAGACGCTTCTCGGGTCAACGCAGACCTCACCATTGCCGACATCCTTCGAGTTTTATCATCCAATAAAACCTTGCAGGAGAGTCTGCAGCGGCTCGTCCTGAACGGCCTGACCATGTCTTCTCTGGAGGAGCCCAGCCGTCGCTGTTTCAGTGCCATGCAAGGGCTGCGTGCGCTCAGCGTGTCCAGCGTGGACTTCTACGACTCGGGCTTGGTGGACGTGTGCACGCTGCCTCGCCTGGAGAGTCTGGATATCTCCAACACCTCAGTGACGAACCTGACCCCGCTCCTGGGCTTGAGGAGCAGGCTGCGCTATCTCACCATGCACCAGCTCAAGAGGCTGGAGATGACCACCGCTCAATTGCTAGCTGTGCTCAGTCAGGTCAGCTCTTCATCGGTTTTAATGCTGAGGTCGTTTTTGTAGCTTTCAAGAAACAAAGGCATGTGTACCGTATTTTTCGGACTAGAAGTCCTATCAGTCCAAAAATACGTCGCATTTATCTAGAACCAAGAACCAAGAGAAAACATTACCATCTACAGCCACGAGAGGGCGCTCTATGTTTTCAGTGTAGACTACAGGAGCACTGAGCAGCATCTCTGGCAGCATAGAGCGCCCTCTGGCAGCTGGAGACGGTAATGATTTATCTTGGTTCATTTCTCTTGGTTCTTGTCAAATTAATTAAGTCACAGGACCAGCCAAACTATAAAAAAAGTGTGACTTCCGGAAAATACGGTAATTGAAATGTCATGTGAGATAACTGTCAAATCAAGATGATATTTCTCTTGTATCTTTAAATACATGTTTTAAGTATTTTTAAATATCATTAATTATTAATTTATTAATATCGTGGAAGTTTTTAGGGACAAACTTGAATTAAATTTTAAATGAAGCAAATGCTAAATATTAATATTTAAATAACATTCAAATAAAACTTACTCAAACGGTCTTTTTACTACTTAAGTTGTGCATCTTAACATGACTCTTCTAAAGGCATTTTGAAAAAACAGATTAAAATCACTACGATATTTATGTTGTTTTCACATCACAAGCAAAATTAACACTAGTACATTTAATACATTAATAATTCATGATATTTTATTAATTATCATGTTTTTAAGGACATTTTACAAACTAACCTATACTTATGTTTCATAAATATGTCAAATTTTCTAATATTTTCAGTGATTTTATGACCCTAATACAGTCAAGAAGCTCGGAAGTAGAATTTTTTTTTTTTAATTATTATTATTTTTTTTTTAGTATAATTTTAAAATAACTATTCTAATTTGACTTAATATTCAGTGATTAAACCAACAAGCTTTTATCTTTTTATTAAATTATTTTATTCATATTATTAGGCAATGAAGCAGTTTTAGATTGATAGATGGATGGATGATAGATAATAAAGAAAGAAATGGAAAATGGAAAATATCAAGTCATCATAGGTTTGAATTGCATTTAAAATCTATTTTAGAGTGAATAGCAGAAAATTAGTTTTGACTTAAATTTGTCTCACTAGCCAGAAAGTTGATCATAATGCTTGTGATTGTATGCACGTGATTTTTCTGTGTGTCCAGCTGGAAGGTTTACAGCACCTGGACATCTCAGACGATAAGCAGTTCACATCGGACGTGGCGCGGCAGCTGCTGGAGACTCCTGGCATCCTGCCCCAGCTGCTGTCTCTGGACGTGTCTGGCCGTAAGCTGGTGACCGATGCAGCGGTCAGGGCTTTCGTGGAGGCCAGACCGGGCATGACCTTCGTTGGTCTGCTGGCCACCGATGCCGGATTCTCTGACTTCCTCTCTGGAGAGGGCAGCTTAAAGGTAGGTGCTCAGATGCAACAGCAAGATGTTTTGAAAAATGCAACATAATTACCCGTTGCTTCTTTTAGATGTAGTAGGTGATTTGTAAGTTCATGATTTTTGTTCTGTTTTTCAGGTGACTGGAGAGGCCAATGAGACTCAGATCTGTGAGGCGTTGAGAAGATACAGTGAGAGAGAGGGGTTTGTCAGAGAAGCTCTCTTCCACCTCTTCAGCCTCACTCATGCCATTGAGAAACCAAGGCCTGACATCCTGAAGGTATGCATCCTCGCAAAGACTGAGTGATGAATCAAAGGTCACGGTGTTTCTTCATATCGATCTGCTCTGTCCATCTGCAGTTGGTAGCGCTGGGGATGAGGAATCATCCGGCCACACTGAACGTGCAGCTGGCAGCCAGTGCCTGTGTGTTCAACCTCACCAAACAGGAACTGGCCTTTGGGATCCCTGTGCGACTCCTGGGGAACATCACACAGCTGCTGCTCGAAGCCATGAAGACCTTCCCCAACCACCAGCAGGTACATGAAAACATCAGATAAAAACTGCCCATCACGACTGAAATCACATTACAGTATAGCAGACTACAGTTAATGCATTTTTTGCACTTCATGTTTAAAAAAAAAAAAATTTGCTCTAATTTTATTTCCAAATATTTTAAATGTTTAATGCAAAACATTACATCCACTTTAAATCTAGTTTATAATAAGAAAAACATGATTCAAGCCCAAGGAAGAATAACATTTACTAATTTATTTTACTATGCATGAATGCATTGATGCTTTATAATAAAGAGCAGTTTTTGTATTTTATACTATGTATTATTTAATATAGTTATGTATGTTTATATTTTTATTTAAACAAAATGGTTCATTCCGAAATGATTTAGTACCGAATTCATTTGTTAAAATGGACAGTTTGCACAGGGAATAAATCAACCTTACCTATTCAAACCAGTGTTATTGTTAAATAAAACAATTGTTAAAAAAAAATGCATATAATATTAAAAAAACTTTTCTGTTATGTAAATATTAAATGGAAAAAAAAAAAACATTTGATATGATGCTAAATTAAGTTTAAATTGAATTCTGAAATTACTAAAACTGAAATAAAGCTAAGAAAAAAAAAACTTGAATTGAAAATGTACAAATTAACGCTAATTCAAAATCTTTAGATTATTATTATATAAATAATACTCAAATTAAATTAAATTAAATTAAAAAATTTAAATTAATTTAATTTAATACTAAAATAACACTTAATTCAGATTCTCTTTTCACTACTGAAGTTAAGCGTCTAAACATTGAACTAATATAATAGCATTTAGGAAAAATTGATAGATAAACTAAATGCATTAAAATTACTGCAGTATTTAATATGTTGCTTTTACGTTGCAAGCAAAATCATCACTAGAATATTATGAATATTTCAGTATTGTTTGGCTCAAATTGTTTCCCTCAGTGGATTAATGAAATAGATTGTATGATAAAATAAATATATTTTATGTAGTCGGGTCACTTTCACTTGGTAGCATGATTGGGTCACCTCTACAGGAAGTAGCGTTTTTTACACAATAAGCTTTTGTTCTTCCTGAGAACATTCAACATTTTTATTTTACATGAACATTCATTCAGAACATTCATACAGTGCATCATTTTAAGAATGAGGAACAGATTTTACTGTTGCCAGTTCAGAGTTGCCAGTAAACAGCTGTTCTGTTGATTGTTTTTTTCCAGCTGCAGAAGAACTGCCTGCTGTCTCTATGCAGCGATCGAATCTTGCAGGAGGTTCCCTTCAACAGGTACCACTTTTCATTTCTACTTAAAAATGTGGCAATAATAAATCACTCGCTTTAGTTTTTGTCAAGCTGCTAATAATGCTCAGGTAATATCAATACATAATCAAATGATTTCAAATTATTTTAAAGAAAAACAAGTCTAAATATGCATGGTATTTTCATCTGTTTTGCATGACCAGTGATCATCTGTTGCTCTTTTCTTATTTGATTTTTGTTTCTTTATGAAACTACTCTTCAAATGTTAGAGGTTAAGTTTTTTGCTCGCCAAGGCTGAATTTATTTTATGCAATAACTAATAGTACAGGAAAAACAGTAATATTGGAAAAAAATGTTTTTGCTAATTAATAAATAGTTTAAGTTTAATTATAGTCTCTTTTGGATGATGCATCCTTGCTGAATATAAGTATTATTAAAAAGTATTTTAAAAATAATAATGTGGAGTATGTGAACTTTAAACTCGTGTCAGCCAGTCAGAACGCAGAAAAACAGTTCCGTTTTGTAAATGCATAAGTCCCATTTAAACACACCTACTCATGACTGTTTACTATATTTCTAAAATAATCTAAGCCTAATATTTTAGATGGAAAAGATTATCAGATAAATCTTTCAGTTCAAACTGTTAGTGTGTTGTCTTGTTGACAGATTTAAATGTCACACCGCTTTATGTGAATCTATTATGACATTTGTTCGGTCAGGTTCGAAGCTGCCAAGCTGGTCATGCAGTGGCTGTGTAACCACGAGGATCAGAACATGCAGAGGATGGCCGTGGCTATTATCTCCATCCTCGCTGCCAAGGTAAGCAGCTGCAGTCTGAGAGGAAACGGAAGCTGGGAGACTCCCACAAAAGGTTCAGAACATTCTATCGCTGTGATTCAACGTGAAATGCAGTGTGACAGAACGGAGATGGGCAGATTGTTCTTGTGTCATGTCTGCAGCGATCAGAGGAGTTTATCTGTGCTGCTGTCATGGGCCGAATTAGATTTTATTCTGAATTAAAAGTTTCTTTAATGTTGATAACATAAAGCTCTCTTCCCCTTCATTGAAAACCATCTGTGAAAAAGGCTTATTTTTAAAAAATTACATCGTCAGAATCGTGAAAGTGTGTTTCAAATGACGCGGTATACACTATGCACTTGTTTACCATATGGTTTATGAATTTTATTAGGTTAATTTGTCATAAATAATCGGAGTCTGATAGCCCCTCCCCTTCGCAACGTGATTAAAGATGTGAAAGTTGAGTGCATGAAGTTTCCACACTTAAGGCCCTATTTTAATGATCTGAGCGTATGGTCTAAAGCGCACGGCGCAGATGTACTCAGGGTGAGTCCGAATCCAATTTTGCTAGTTTAAGGAGGGGAAACAGTCACCGCATTGGTCTAAACAGGTTGTCCCTATTCTCTTAATGAGTAATGGGTGTCTTTTTGGTGTAACGTTCAATAAACCAATCAGAGTCTCATATCCCATCCCCTTTAAAAGCTAGTTGCGCATGCGCCATGTTAGGTTTGCTATTTACATGGCGGAATGTAATTTTTAATTTTTAAAAATGTTTGTGTGCTGCTGTGCATCCCTGTGTGTGTAATAAGCAAAGTGTACGCATGTTGTGCACCTGCCTATAAGCACATATTACTAACACGGTCTTTAAATGACAAAAAAAATATTATTATAATATATTGTGCCAAACTTTAGACCAGGTTTGAGTTAGTCAATGGTACAGTCTATTTTCAGTTCCTCAAAATAGCAATGCACCAATAGTGCACCTGAACACACCTAATTTTTAGACCAGCACGCCCATGGGCACAAATGCATTTACTATTTAAACAACGCGGTGCAGGGTGAGAAAATGAGAACTGCGTCAGGCTGAAACTAGCAAAAGCGCTTTTTCTGTTATTTAAGTGCATCATCTGGGTATTTAAAGTGCACTTTTTTGGGGGGGACTTTTCTGTGTGAATGCACTACTTGCACTAGCATGTTAGAATAGTGCACAAGTATGTGATTTGGGAGGCACCTTGAGTCTATCAGCATATAATTGACATTTATACATTGATTATGTGATTATATAAATGCCCTTTTAATACACTTGTTACATATTTCACATGCAGAGAGGTTAGCCTATCATCAGCGAGCACACTGGTATATAGAAGCATTAAAGGTTTAGAGGAGAGCTTTGTCTGAATGAGAAATAGCTGTGTGAGAAGACACAATCACATGCAAAACATATCAGATGAAAGGCCCCTAAATAATTGTCGCCCCCTAGGGGCAGTCACACAGCATTGGTGGTTAATCTCTGAAATTGAATGTCTGAATCTGTCCACAAAAAGCAAATTATAGCAGTATGTTTGCAGGGCTCCAAACTGCGACCATTTTTTCTGCCGGTGTGACTAATTGTTGTGAGAGGTTGTTCAACTCATAAGTTCAAACATCAAATGGCAGCTGTGCAGCGTGGACCGTTTATCAGCCCGGAACGCAACGCAACGCAAAGAACAGCTTTACTCTGGTGCCAAAGTTGATTTTGCGACACTGTTACAATGCAACAGTGCTGGGAGATCCATTGAGAAGCATTTAAATTCACCGCACAATTATAAGGTTACTGTGAGATCTAGTGAGAATCATTCGAATTCTGCACAGAAATCTCCTTCACGAACAGCGCTGACATACATAAGGAAACCAGAAGCAGCAACCTCTTGAGACAGAAATTTATGCAATTTTTAATGATTTTCAAGCATTCTACACAGCTATTTCCAGCATTTTAAAGCTCAAAAATGATCCAGTTTGAATGTTATTTTTAATGGGATTAACAAAATATACCTTGTGGTAAAAACAAACACTTATGTAAAATAAAAATAAAAAAATACATCAAATCACAATTATAACCAGTAGACAGCAGCAGAGGAGCACTTACTGGCTTATTAGTCATTCATTTCCACTTTTTCTCCATATTTTGAAATGCTAAAATCACTAAAATACAAAATCATCAGGAAATCAGATTTTGTCCGAATTGTAAACTTTTCTTGTGTAAGAAGTAATAAGTCACAAACTTTTCTTCAATTTGCTGCTATATCACACATAATCAGTGAAGTTGGTCAGTTCCATATGCTAGAAGAATAATGGTACATTATATACATTTTCTGTTTATAAAAAGTAGATTTTGCACCGGTTACAGTTGTTAATAAAAGTACATTTTGAATGCATCTTAACTCAAGCTTAGTGCTTTACTCTCAAATATGTATAAACCAATAAAAATAAACAAGAAATTAACCTTAAATATCATTAGTAACCACACTTATCAATGCAAAACAAGAAAACCTCTTTGATTAAATGATCTTTATTCTGAATATACCCCCCACACCACCTCAGCACTACCAAACCTACTCCTGGTGCCACCATCTACAGAATTTAATGTCGCTGGTGTCACTGCTCTCAAATGTTAGTCTGGAGCCCTGGTTTGAAAGAAAAGCATAGTTGGTTTTCTAGGGGCCTACTTACACTTAACACTTCTTGTGTTTTCTTTGATTGGGTGATTATTAATAGCCCTCTTCACACACCAATCCCAGTAAATTACCCTAAAATGACCAGAATTACTTTAACGGTAAATTCAAACAAATAATGGCAATCTGGCATACTTGGCAAATGTCACAACTTTCACTTTTTCAAATACCAGTAAATTATGTGATGTCAGTCATCGGGAATTATGATTAAAAGCTGCTCCGTTGTCTTATTCACCTGTATGAGGAGAAGCGCTTTAGTTTCACTTTCATCTGTCCAGTTTGAAAACCTTTTTAAAGCCTGATTGACAGACATAAGGGATCAAACAGAATGTGTTTTTGCTTTTATAAATAAAATAAATTAAATAAAATTAATCAATTAATGCATTTAGCAGACGCTTTTATCCAAAGCGACTTACAGTGCATTCAGGCTATCAATTTTTACATATCACGTGTTCCCGGGGAATCGAACCCCCAACCTTGCGCAGTGCTCTACCAATTGAGCTACAGGAACACTGTCATAAACACGAGACACACGTAGTATCCAACTGCAGACCTTCAGCACATATGAACGGAACAAAGCTGTGCATATTTACAAAGAAAAACGAATAAAAAGCAGCAGAGCTAACTGTAAACAGCTCAGAGTAATCACTGGAAATTTACTGGTGTTGTTACAACTTCCTTTTCTGGTTAATTACCAGAACTGATTTACTGGTATTTTTAAAAAGGTTCTGTTCACACATGATCTTTTACTGGTAATTTACGAGTAAAGACTGTGTGTGTGAAATGGATTAATAGATAGTTTTAATGCCCTCTGAAACACATTCACGAGGGATCTCCCCAATCACTTCAGGAGGTGGTTTGAGACGCACTCCAGGTGCAACTGGACAAGAGTAAATGAATCTGGCTTCATGATGGCTCTTTGTGTGTGTTTCTTAGTTGTCCACTGAGCAAACTGCACAATTAGGAGCTGAGCTTTTCATTGTAAAGGTAAGTTGTTGTTGTTTTTCCTCTCAGATTTAATTCTTAACATTTGTAACACTTGAATGGAAGGAATAGTGGATACTTCCCTCTCTCTCACTCTTCACATCACAGCAACTCCTGCACATAGTGCGGCAGAAAACGTGTCAGGGTATCGTGGATGCCACGTTGAAGTTCACACTCAGCGCTCTGTGGAACCTCACGGATGAATCTCCTACCACCTGCAGACACTTCATAGAGAACCAGGGACTAGAGCTCTTCATCAAAGTACTCGAGGTAAACACTTCTCAGGAGAACGCAACACTTATTTGTTAAAAACCTGCCTTGTATTCTCATCTCAAAATGTCTCTTTTTCCAGTCCTTTCCATCAGAGTCATCCATTCAACAGAAAGTCCTGGGTTTACTGGTAAGAAATAATCTATACAGTGGGGGTCAAAGGTTGACACTGGGAATGTGGGATTCAAAAACTGATTTGAACCTTAAATTACAAGCGCACATAAACACACACGGCAATTTGTCAGAAGAAATGCATCTGGATAATACCATCTTTCTGTTAGACTCTCTTAGCAATTAAACAAAAAACACTTGGTCAATGTGTCTGAATCATTTTTATACATGTTACTGGTAGTCCACTCTGTGAAGAATTGTTGGGTATAATAATATATCACCGTTTACTTTATTTTACTATACTCACTTACTTAAATGTGTCATATACATTTATATTAGTGAGGATTTCCATAAACTTACATATTGTGTCCTGCACCCACTAGTAAATAAATATAAAAAATGATATCTGGTGTCTGAATCATTTTTAGTTTTACTGTGTATATATTCATAACTTTCATACTGCAGGGATTCATAAATTGACCAGAAGTGACAAAGATGCTTCCTTAAAGATGCTTTTCTATTGAATGAATTATGAACAAAAAAAATGTATTATTAAAACTCAACATCGCTAAAAATAAGAAATGTTCCTTGAGCATTAAATGAGCATATAAGAATGATTTCTGCAGAAGACTGGAGTAATGATGCTGAACATTCAGCAATACATTGCATATTAAAATAGATTTATATTATATTTCACAATATTACAGTTATATTGGACTTTTGATCAATTATATGCAGCCTTGTTTTTTTTTTTTCTTTAATCCAAAGCATTCGAACGTGTGTGTTTGTGTGTGTGCATGCATAAAATCTTTTGGCAGCATATGTAGCATTAATAATTCTAATAATTCTGTGCTGGTAATGCACTGACGAGAGAAATACATGAAACTGAGTTGAGGTGAGTGATTCTGAAGCTGTGGGCAGTACTGATAAAACGCCTTCTCGTGTCAAAGGAAGCACTGCTGAGGGATTATGCTAATAGCTTCCCTTAGTTAGAAAGTATAATGAGACCATTTCACTTTGCATTCAGTTGTATTTTTGGAGCTGTGGTCCCCTGTGCTGTTGTTGCTGTCTAGTTCTGAATGTTTTGTGCGATTGTTTCCTTTGTATTCAGAATAACATCGCCGAGGTTGGGGAGTTGCACGGTGAGCTGATGGTTGAGAGTTTTCTGGAGCACATCCGCTCTCTGCTGAACAGTCCAGAGGTGGAGGTCAGTTATTTTGCCGCAGGCATCTTGGCACACCTCACATCACGGGGCGAGAAGGTGTGGACCCTCGACCTGTCGCTCAGGACCACACTGCTGGAGCAACTGGTGCGGGTTTGTGCACACACAAGTATTAATTGTTTGGGTATGATTATAAATGGTTTAATCGTTATGTATCTCACTCTCGCAGCATTCGGTGATTCTGAAGTGGCCAGCGCCCGAATGTGAGATGGTAGCGTACAGGTGAGAGATGAGAAACAGGGTCGAGTACTGAAGGGGTGTGTCCGGTCTGGTTTTGGTCACTTCATAGAGCATTATTATTGTTAAAATATCGATAAATTGTTAAAGCTTTGAATTCAATAATTAAACACTCTTTTTAATTATCAACATTTATTTAAACCATTAAAACAGTGCCCTAAAAATTTTAACTGAGAATTTGGGTAAAAAATTAAGTCCTTAAAAACAGTATATTATAAGATAAACATGAATTATGATTTATTTATTTTTTTTAAAGGAACCACAGGAATAAAGTTAATAATATATGAGCAGTTTTTTCCTATTTTATTACATCAAACAATTTTTACTTACAGTACAGGTTTGTGTATATGTGTATATATATATATATATATATATATATATGTATGTATGTATGTGTATATATATATGTATGTATGTGTATATATATATATATATATATATATATATATATATATATATATATATATATAAACATTGAAAAAAAAAATTATATATGCAGTTAAATATGTAAAATGCATAAAATGTTTATTAAAAATAAAGTAATAAATAATGGCAACAAGTTAACAAGAAGTTTGCAATTAACTTTAAAGTTAACTTAAACATTGACAATACTGGTTGTGTTTAGCAGTGTTTTTTTATTTTATTTCTATTATTAATTATATGTTCAGTTTTCATTTTCATTTCTTAATAAACAAAACTAAAATTATTGTGTGCCTTCTTTTTTTTTTTTTTTTTTTAATGATTGTTTCCACTGTTTTTTTCCCTTATTAAATAAAAAAAAAAAAAATCTGTTTTTCAACATTATTAATTTTCAGTTTTTTTTTCATCTAATATGTACGGTTTGTTTTATTTCAGCTTTATTTCCATAAAAAAAAAAAATTATAATTTAGTTGTTTGACATGACTGGTGTTCAGTCACATTAAGGAGGTCTTGCTTTTGATAGTTTCAGTTTAATGCTTGTATAGACCCCTCTTCTACTTGGCCATGCACGAGAAAGAAAATGATTTATTGTATTACAAAGAAATAAAGTGTTTAGTGTACATCTCTGTTTGTCTTCTCCAGGTCGTTCAACCCTTTCTTCCCTTTACTGAAGTGCTTCCAGACCCCTGGAGTCCAGCTGTGGGCCGCATGGGCCATGCAGCACGTCTGCAGCAAGAATGGTGAGATCAGCACTATAAACCCAACACACTCTGAGCCCAGACACTTTCTGTGTTGTGAATTTGATTTCCTGTATATCCATCATGAATGCAGCGGGGCGGTACTGCAGCATGCTACTGGAGGAGGGAGGACTGCAGCAGCTGGAGGCAGTGAGGTCACATCCCAAAACCCACGGCGACGTGCAGCGATTGGTCGAAAGCATCCTAGACAGTTTGCATCGCCACAGAGCGCGCACAGGATTCACAGGACCGCCCAAAATACACACGCATAGAGGTATATGTCCACAGAAAAACGAAAGTCAAGATCCTTTTAAATTTGAAAACGATACTTAACCCAAAAATGAAAATTCTGTCATTAATTACTCACCCTCATGTCGCTCCAAACCTGTAAGACTTTCGTTCATCTTCGAAACACAAATTAAGATATTTTTGATGAAATCCGAGAGCTCTCTGACCCTCCATAGACAGCAAGGATATTAAACCTAGCAAGGTCTTACCGGTTTGGATCGACATGAGTGTGAGTTATTAATGACAGAATGTTCATTTTTGGGTGAACTATCCCTTTAAAGGATTTAACCTTTAAATTACATTTCAAAACTTCACTTTCTGAAGTTTAAATGTTCAATTTTAGGTATAATGTGAGATTTTAATTCCACGTGTCTTTTTTGTTTTCCAGAGAAAAACGTTTCATGACACAATTAGTGGTCTCTGGATAGGATGCCGCCAAAAACTGGAAGCTTTTTGTAATTGTTTGTTCACTTGTGCCCATCCGTATGACAATGACACTCTGCTGCTCTTCCTGTTAGGAGGAATGTGCGGATGAATTACTTTGCATATGTTTGCACACAACGGAATCCGTTATTTATTTGACGTCAGAATTAAGTCTCTTTGATCTGAGGAAATGATTATTCAGACGCGCAGCAGCTCAGAGAGTGCGTTTCTGTTCAAACGTGGGAAGTATGTGAGAGTTTGTGTGCATTTGTGTATTAAGAGCATGTGCATCAGATTGCTATGTAAACATATTCCGATTTAGATGTAACTCCATTGGAAATTTCATTTACCATATGACAGGTGTGTCGTGTTTGGCATAAAATGCAAAAATACAAAAAAAGACAACAGATAGATTGGTTTTGTAACTTTAATTGTAGAATATGTTAAATTGTGAAAAGAGAAGAAAGTGCATTGAACAGCATGAGAGCTTTAGGGATGAAATTTCTATTTTATAGACCGTTTATCAACCGTGACAGATGACAGTGTTTATAATGTTGTGTTGCACACACAGTATTATGATTCCAGATTTGAGTTGGTTTCAAAAATGGTACTAGACCGGACGCTCAGATGAAAGATTTCTCAAGAACCCAGAGCTCTTCAGAAGCAAACGAAACCGGTGGAGATGAATAAAAATAAAGTTTTGCCTTTGCTGGAAAGCAGGACCACATCAATTAATGGATTGCCTTGTAAACCACGTTGAGAAATCAAGCATGTAGACATAAAAATGGATTCAGATAAACGGCACTTTGTAAAAAAAAAAAAAAAAAAAAAAAAAAAAAAAAACAATGCAAGAGTAAGAACTTTGTTCTCATCGTGGCAACTTTGGTGCACTGGTGATTTGCCAAACGTCATTGGATTTGCCGCCTCTAAACAAACTAGCATTGAACTTGAAGTTTGATTTTATTTAACACCAATGAAGCTGTTAAACAGCAGGTTCAACTTGTCTTGTTTGGAATTACAATTAAAAAAGTTATACTCCATTTTGTTCCAGTGATCTAAAACAAGCTGCTTCTTTTTGTTGTATGCAAATGTTTTTTCCCTTGATGTGTATGCTTCTTTTTGCAGCATGGATTTGTTTTCTGTTCATAACTGGGCCATGTATTACGATGAGATGTTCCAGCAAATCTTATTGTGTCATGCAGCTGTTCTTGCACATTACATGAAAAAGTATTTGTTATAATTTCTACTGTAATTCTAATTTCGTTTGGATTGAGCAGGAACACCAAAGTCAGCCAGTGTCATACTGCTGATCAGATTCACATTTATGCAAATTATGTTTGGGGAATAAAGAACAAGAAGCCCTGCTGGAAATCTTTATTAATACGTTCATTTAAGTATTTTTTATTTATATAAAGTGTTCAAAAGAAATTTTAAGTATACCAGCTCACAATTTTATATTGTTTTTATGGGTTTTTAAAAGTATTTTATTTTCAGTTTTTTCATAAACACAACAAAGACCTTTTTAAATTATACGTGGTGGTTATTTTTAAGCATTACATAATTCAAATTCCAACACAAGCATGTTTAAATGCAGGTTTAAAACCATTCACTCTCCAGTGTACCTAGGAGGCCTCTTCTCTATAAACGCAGCCATGCCCTCTTGTCTGTCCCGTGTAGGAATGAGCTGAGAAACCACAAAACTTTCCGTCAAACCAAGCACACAAAATGAAATAGTGCAGATATGTTTCATATCATTCATGTATGTGTAACTCACCCTGGCGTAACACATTCCCTCAATAGCCATTCCTGAAGAGATGTCCACCTCAGCGCCTCGATTCATGGCTACTTTAGCCATTCGCACAGCAATCGGGGCCTGTGCAGGAAGGAAAACAAACACAAGTTTTCCATTTAAAACACATTCTCCACAGTGGAGAACAAATCTGGAGAACCTACAATTCACTACTTTTCAAGGCCACCGCTCAGTCCTATTTGAAGCTATCCTAACTGGAGTATAAGATGCAGTTTTTCAAGCATACTCCATAAATTTAATTATTAATTTTACTATGAAGCACAGTATAAAAAACTTCAATGAGAAAGAGATAGAGAACACTTTCAGATATCTCAAAGTTATTGGTGTTAATCTGGCCCCTGTAGTTCATTTAAAAGCCTATTTAACTGCATGCAGTATTCCTCCAATTTTGACTGAGATTGTAAAACGGCAGGCTGCTCTCAGGTGACGAAAACCCTGCAACAGGAGGTTATCCAAATGAAGGCTAAAGTGAAGACCCTTTCAGCCGCTGCAAGAAAAGCTGGTCGTTCCTAATCTGTGATTTCTATCATATTGCAACTTTACAATGACACCATTTTATTCAAGTCCCCCAAAAATGATGGTCGTCCACATAAGACAAATGCACGAGAAAACAGGATATAGAATCGGGTTCAGCACTGCAGCTGGAATTGCTGACCAGCTCAGTGCTGAACAAGGTAAGCATCTGCCTCATCATGTTTAAGAGAAGTCAGACTAAAAGTGTAGCTAAAGCAGTTCCTTTAAGCTAAGAACATTGAAATGTATTCGAAATACAAATGATTTGTATCAAGGTAAATATCTTTACTGTCAATCAATTAAATGCATCCTTGCTGAATAAAAGTATTAATTTCTGAAACGGTAGTGTAGATCCTCTGTTTATTATCCTCCACTGCAACTGTAAAATCTGCACTGTATCTGTCTAAGACACACAGTCACAGATAATCATGATTCAGTTAAGTCAGGTTGGCAGAAGTGCTGACAAAAGTTATTGTGGCATGATGTGTCTGAATGACGTACTTCCCACACTGACCTAAATATGCCACCTTCATTTTAATCCAGTATAATGACTTGCCAATCACAGAACAACCAGAAAAGCAGGATTTACTCATTGTCACGAGACACTATACATGCCAAGTCATATAATGACAATGATATGACACGTATTTTCAGGTTTGCCCCAAAGGCAATGAATAACAAGGTCATGCAGTCGATTACACACGTGTCTTTTGTACCCATTACGTTGTTTATCTTGTTAATTATGTGCTCTGGACACTATTGGGCCTGAGGGAAGACTGGGATGGCACATTTGAGCCAGGTCTGTCTTCAGGCCATACATATTCATGACCAGCCTGTCGACTCGAGTCGCGATGGGAGACACTCGCTGTGACAGTACGGTGTCACATGACACAAATGAGATTAAAGCACAAGTGCACAATGAAATGCCTGTGGGTACAGCTGAACTAGTATGAGAACTATTTCATAACCACAAACAATGAATGTAAACATACACTTGTTAAATAATGAAAATAAACCTGTACTCCAATTCACAGGCTCCCTATACACCATCTGTAGAGGTTTACTTCAGAAAATGATACATTCATTTTCATACTGATCATTTTTGGTACAGGTCTTCAGTTCATCACGCATGTATACTGGACAAGTCATTCAATATTTAAAAAAAATTCATGCAATAGATGCCACTTTGACGTAATAATAATAATAAAAAAAAAATATATATATATATATATATATATATATATATATATATATATATATATATATATATATATATATATATATGCTTGCATGAGGTGGTTTCTCATGCAATGTGAAAAAGGAATCATTCACAAAACTGCAATGGAAAAAAAAAATTTCAGGTCACATGGCAAATGTAAAAAGTCATATGATCAATCTTCAATATACTATAACCTCCTAGAACACTTGATACGCGGCTGCTCTCCAGTATAAGGGGCTTTCCATACCATTAATGCTTAGACAATATACACTGCACACGTCTGCAGTGTGGCTCTGATATAGCCACTGAAGATTTATATTTATATAGATACATGCATACGCCTCCTTTTAATAAAAATAGCCAAAATCCGTTGCCACGACTTTTAGAGAGAGGCAAAAGGTTACGTTTTAGTCGAATAAAATTGGTTAATGAAAAAGCCATCACTTCACAATATTTTAATTTCCACATTTATAAAATGTTGTCAGAGTTTTGCGCAAATCTGTAATGGAAACGCGCCCAGTGTCTACAGCTTGTTATTTGCTAGAAAAATTGAGTCTAGTGAAGCGCATTTTCTGAAATATTACACTATATACTCCATTATATTTTACTTTACCTGTCAAGTCATGTCTTAATTATTTAATGTATGTCTAAATAAATATTTCATGAAACAGGTTATGACTTATAAATTATTATATTTCAATAACAAATAGAAATTGTATAATTTAGCTCATTTAAAAACAATTTACATATTTGCGTACATTTAAAAAAAAAATGAGTGTTGATTATTATAGTTACAAATAAATAGCAATTGAATTTAAGTTTGGGCTCTGTTGTTAATAGTAACCTTATACTGTAGTGATGTAAAAAAGGGCTCCCTGGTGTTTAGATTTTTATCCCTATGACATTTTTTTATTCATTTAAAGAAAGAGATATTTGTTCAGTAAACCATTGTTTAATAAAAAAAAAAAATATATATATATATATATATATATATATATATGTTTAGTTAAAAATGTCTGTATAATCTAGGGAAGAGTGTATTTCGGTGAGACAGTAGCAAAGGCGAGAAAGTGTCTAAGTCTGAGAGGAGAAGTAAATGTGGATGGAAATGTCCTGCAGACTCACCTGAGGCAGGATCTCTCGTGCGAGACTAAGAGCCTCTTTGTGGGCTGCGTCTCCGGTCTGGTTCTGTGGCACGGAGTGGTTTACCAGCCCCAACTCTGCAGCCCGTTTACCCCCAACACGCCGGCCTGTAAAAATCAGCTCCTTCGCGATGGCAAAGCCAACTGTCCGGGGCAACCTTTGACTGCCCCCTGACACACAAACACAAAAATGATGGTTTAGTTATGCTGCCTTTAAAAAGTAATCAAACACTTCATTAAGTGTTCCATTTTTACAACAAGACTGGTTCTTTGTACTTTGTTTTACTTTTACAATGTTTCATTTTGATATGTGCCATTACATTAGAAAGAAAATAATATATATATATGTGTGTGTGTGTGTGTGTGTGTGTGTGTCTTATCTTCTGTAATGGGACTGCCATCTAGCTGTCTGTTTGTCTTATTATTTCAGTCACTCTATCTATTCATTAATTTTTCTCACCGGCCCCTGGGAGTAATCCTCGCGTAGTTTCAATCAGGCCCATCTGCGCTGAATGTGCTGCAAAACACACACACACACAATCACAGAAAAAGGTCAGATGAAGGACCCAGCCTCCTCGCAGAGATTCCCCACTCCGTGACGTGCCAAACAGAAAGACTACAAATCACGCAAACACACACCCGCAGCCGGGATACCTGCCGTCATCTACCCCCAGAAGAAGCAGGCACTCACCTGCAGTGCGAAGGTCACACGCCAGGGCCAATTCCAGACCGCCCCCGAGAGCGAAGCCATCCACTGCTGCGATGGTTGGCATGGGCAGTGCAGCTGGCACATCATGGACACACACACACACACGGATCAGACAGGTCATAGATCACTTTAATGAGAGACGGCTTCAAACAGCTGGACCTCTCAACACTCACTTACTCACACAATTATATAAAGAGGGGACACACTGGAAAAACTTGGGATTCAAAGGCTAATTATAAACCTGGAAATAATAGAAAAGTTAATTTTATTTTATCTTAAGTTTATTTCAAAGAACTGTTTTCAGTTTCTCAGAAAATCTTATTAATACAATTCAAAAAAACTTGTCTATTTGAATATATTTTAAAATGTAATTTATTCCTGTGATGCAAAGCTGAATTTCAAACATCACTTCAGTCACACAATCCTTCAGAAATCCCTGACATATGCTGATTTTGGTGCTCAAGAAACATTTATTTATTATTCTCAGTGTTGAAAGCTTTTTTAAGCTTGTTAAATGCTGTCGACAGAACAATCTGTGTAAAGATTGAGCAATTATTTACTTCCTGTTGTGGTGTAGATAGGGTTCATATGATGTCTTTTCCTGGGTGGCGCAATTGTGGAGTGTTACAGTTTTTGTAATGGGAGAAAATCCTCTAGTGACTGGATTGCATGCAATTGTGTCACACAGATACATATGTTTACGGTTATTAAAATAAGCTAAATGAAACCACACTTTGATAATCATGTTCATTTTTCAATGCAACTCTTTTACTTAAACTGTTATGCAGATAAAATTGTTTGCAATGAGAAATTATATATATATATATATATATATATATATATATATATATATATATATATATATATATAATGTTTAAAATTAGAAGTATTTCACTCCTTTGTATAATCACAAATTTCTGTATTTCTGGTAAAATGCTACTAGACAATAATAGCATAGAGAATGTTCTTCCTCAGCCTTCTGCTTATAAAACAGTAGCATTTTCCACAGAGTAAAGTCATGTACTGTGCGTTTATTATTATGCATATCCAATCATTCTCACCTCCAGCCATAATCGTATTTGCAGCTGAGAAACAATTACCTTTTCAGTGCGACACTTTGAGAATTCAGAGTTCTGTATCATCACTTTCTGAACAAGATTACAGTCAGTTTTGCGATATTCATAAGAAACATCACCCATATGTCTCACCGATGTCATTCATTAGTGATCGAAGGCCATGAACAAACAGCTCTGCCTCAGGGTTACTCATCTGAGCTCTCTCCTTAAGATCTGCCCCTGTCAACACACACAAAAACACTCATTATGACAAATGAAAAGATCTGCTTCTTATCTGCTTCTATTTTTTCTGTAAAAAAGGAGCATTAAGTATTTGAAAAAATGACAACATCTTTATAAGGAGGTAGTCAAAGCTGTCTTCAGTTTTGTGTGACGGATTCCTTTACGAACCAGCACAGAAGACTCCAGGTATCAAACTCCTGAAGACCACCACACGAACCGCTGCGTCATGATGCAACGATGACACCAGCTCTCTCATCTACACAGAGAGAGACAGATACTGATGCACACATAGACAGAAAATTATATTGATTTGAAGAAGAATTCTAGGAGAGTTATGCCCCGATTTATTTTTGTCTTTGTACACTGTTATTTATTTAAAGCCTGACACACTTTTGCCAGACTTTAAATATAAAAAATAAAAGAAGAGTTCTATAAATATACACACATACAGTGTATATACTAAAAATATTTACATGAATTTAAATGAATGTTTTTTTCTTCTTCATATAATTCATAATACAGCTGTGGTCAAAAGTTTGCATCACCCTTTTGGAATCTGCAAAATGTTAATAATTTTACCAAAATATGAGGGATCATGCAAAATGCATGCTATTGTTTATTGTAGTTGTTTCTTTGTCTTCTGGGAAATATCTTATGTAACCTCTGAAGGGCAGTACTAAATGAAAAACAAATATGATATCTAGGCAAAATAATTTTAAAAATGTATACATCTCCATTCTGTTCAAAAGTTTTCATCCCCCGGATATTAATGCATGGGTTTTCCTTCTGGAGCATCAGCGAGCATCTGAACCTTCTGTAATAGTTTCATATGAGTCCCTCAGTTGTCCTCAGTGTGAAAAGATGCATATCAAAATCATACACTTATTGTTGAAAAGGGTTCAAATACACAAAAATGCTGGAAAACCAAATAATTTGTGGGACCTTAAGGAGTTTTTCTGAAGAACAGCCAGCAGTTTAACTGTTCATGACAAACAAGGGACTCATGAACAACTATCATTAAACAAAAAACACACAGCTGTGGATCATTCAGGTAACAACACAGTATTAAGAAACAAGGGCATGCAAACTTTTGAATTTTTATAAATTCAACTATTATTTTCTTTTGTGGACTGTTTGTAAACATCTGTTATGTGAAATATCTTATTCAGATCAGTACTAAATAAACAATGGCATGCATTTTGTATGATCTTTCTTATTTCGGTAAAATAATTAACAATTTGTAGATTCTGAAAGCGGGGACGTACACTTTTGTCCACAACTGTATTTATACATGTACATGTATTTGACATTTTATATGAATCTGTTATCTCTAAAGATCCATGGGACACGTGGTGGAAATTTAACACCAGTAGGATTACTGAGAACTGGGGGCTTGATCATCAGCCATCATTGGGTTAAACATAAAACAAAAAGGATGATTTAAGCATAACATGAACAAAGGGTGGTTAGGAAGCTTCCTGCACGCTTGAGTTTACTGCTGCAGGACGGGGGGTTCTGCACACTTACCTGACCCACAAACAAGCGTCCCAGAGAGTTCCTCGCCCTTTCACGACACATCAGCACTTCCACTATACCTAACCAGACAAGAGAACAGAGAAACTGAAGCTGTGGATACGGTTGTAGCTCTCAACTGGTGGGCTCTGACCCAAATATGAGTGGCCTTTCTGTTCTGATGTGATCACAGGCAGCACAGAGTAAATGATGCCAAATTAAATAAGTAATTGCACAATGGCTGAACTCTTCATATGAGATGAAATAAACCACTAAAAGGTACAGTACTTACATTTATATGCTGTCACAAGGAAATTTCTGCAAATTTTTACATGCAAAACAGGTCCATTGTCTACTATCAATAGTGTGTGCAGCTCACAAAGAAATTACTTTCCAACCAAAAACTGTTCTGTTGCTCAACATGTGACCAATTTGAACTGGTTGCAAAATCTGCCTGAGCAAATATTTCACTCTCTTCAAATTTCCCTCTTGAATCATGTGGAATAAATCCTGCTGAAATGACTGAATTTTGCCCATTACATTTTTCAGAAAGACTGTAAATCTGCCCCAGCTTTAGTGTGCTTTGCAATATAAACCCTGCTTGCAGCCATATTTTCAACCCCATTTAATTGTTATAATATTATTTATATCAATACACCTTGATGTTTGATATTATGTACAATTTAAAAAAAAAGTTTGGTACTTGGGTCGCCACTCATTATCCCAAGTAAAACCTGGGTCCCTAAAGTTTTTTTTTTGTTGTTGTTTTTTTCAGAAACACTGACCTGCATGACATTCAGAAGAGAGTCATTTTTTTTCATCCTCACGAGAGGGCTTGTCATTATCAAAATGAAACGATCTTGAATACAAAGTTTCTAATCTGATCAGAGACCAAACTTTCATTGAGTACACTAAACTAACTACCCTTCATGGGTCCTTATAAAAGGCTAAAAGTGTAGGAAATAATGGATGAAAGGTGATTAAGCAGCTACCCTGTGTCAATGCAACATGTATCGTGCTGACATGCTGATATATGATATAAGCTATAGTGTGATAAAAGAGATATGATCTCTCCTTAGCCATTGTTCCCTAACACATTGTTTGCCACATTGCTTCACTTCCTAAAATTAAAGGCGGAATAACAAATAAATGAATAAATATTTTTTTTTTTTTTTTTTTTAAGTGACCCTCTAACAATAGCATTCCCTATTAATTTTCTATCCGGTCATTTTAATATGTATCATGCATAATATTTACACTATAAATGCATAAATTAATATTTATTTATAAATAATATTTATAATATTAATAAATACATAAATATAGGTTATAAATGTCCTCTAAATTTGTAACAATTTCCTGGACTTTTGTCCAATTTCCATTACCGTTGGGAACCTATTATGCAACTTAAATATATTTATCATGAAGAGTTGATAATATACTTACTAATATATATATTTCATATATATATATATATATATATATATATATATACACAGTATTTTTTCAATGCATAATGTAATATTAAAAAAATATGAACAATAAATGATTTAAATAATATTTAATGTAATATTTAGACAATGCCCAGTACTTTTCCGTAACAATTTCTTATTCCATAACATTTCAATATCCATGGCGGTGTGAATACTACTTACAGTACCCTATGCAAACCTGAAGTCGTCCAAAAAAAAAAACCTTCGCTTTCGTTTTCAAATGTTTGGGAAGTTACGTTAACGGTTCAAACACACCTGTAAGGTGTAGTCAGGTGTGTATGCGCGTCTGCAGACAGGCTCAGTGTTATATGATTTACTTGAAGCACCTACCGTTGTCTTCACCATCAAGCCGACTCAGCCGTACTTCAGCCCGATCCGCAATGGGCCCATCAGAGCACCACGAGCGGGTCTGGTTAAGAGAAACCCGGGGGAGAAGACGCTTGATCGGCCTTGCTGCCATCAGCTCCACACAGGGCTGGGTGAGAATCCTCGCGAGCAGTCCGCGCGCCACGCTCATGATCAACACAAGCTCTTTACGCGGGTTACACTGGAACACTGATCTTGCTGGATTAAGACCAACACTGAAACCGGAATTAAACTGGGTTTGTTGACGTTAATAATAAGCCTTGTGGGAGACGAACGTTTTGCAAAACGCCATCCTCTCCACACACACAAGTTTGAACTCACTTCCTCAAACAAACTGACCCATTTCACCTGGACGCTTGCAGAGAAACAGTCTAACGTTGATGTGTTTTATATGTGATCATTCATATTTGCATATGTATCATATTACACACTTCAAATAAGTCTCTTACAGAATACAAATAATATTCTGCAACTCGACGCTTACTACGAAACGAAACTGCATGATTGACGTAGACACCCAGTCGACCAATCAAATACCTCTGTGACGCGGCCGACGCGACGCGTCCCTTTAAACGTACTTTGAGAGGTAATTCGTTAGTTCACAACACTTTGTAAAGGTGACCAGCAGCAGAGGGCGATAATGTGATATGATGGCATTCCTGTTATACAGTGACTTTTATATCCCAATGATTTATTTAATCATATTTTCTCTAAAATGAGTCACATATTTATAAAATATGGCTTAAATTGTATATTTAGGTCTTCTTTATCACTTAAACAGTATAAATCAAGAGAAAATAAAGTATTTTTGGTTTTTACAATTTTCTTAAATTACCGTGTCCCTGAAGTCGTTTTCCACCCTGTTAGTACATACTTTCTCTCCTTCCAAAACTGACTGCAATATAATTGAGAGCATATTATAGAAGTGACATAATTTATTTTTCCCTCTGGAATTCATCTGTACAAACTGAGGTAACTTCAATTCTCACTCTTAACTGTTTTTTGGTTTTTGAAATGTTATCCTGCTTGTCCCACCCTTAAAGGCGACATAACATACACAGTTTCACCTAATCTCATGTTAATCTTGAGTACCTAGAGTAGTACTGCATCCTTCATATATCCAAAAAGTCTTTAGTTTTATCATATTTATAAAAGAAAAATACAGCTTTCCGATTCTTTCTGGGAAAAGCCGAGCTCCTGGAGGCGTGCCGTGAGCGGAGCTATAATACTGATGTTTCATGTTATTTCCATTAACATATATTCACTTATGTGCTGATTTCCAACAAAAGACAGAAATCTGATGCAATTGTATGAATGGGGTCTTTTATCACTGGCATAGCTACATGTTTTAATAGCCAACGATGTGCATATCCAGTGACGACTTGGGCCTTGTTTATAAAACATTGGTCACTCAAATGACCAGAACACACAAAGGCACTTGATACACTCCGTTGCTGCCTCGGAAAAACAAACTGCATCCACTGTTCATGTAACGCTGGGTTCTTTGGGAAGCTGAACACGGTAAACTTTCCCTCACATCCAAAAACGCACTTATTTGGAGGCATTCTCGAACAAATCCTGTGCAGCGCTGCCGATGATTTTGAAGCATGTTGATGTGCGTGGTCTTGCTCTCCTCTGGTCAATGTGTGTGCGTGGGGGGCGCCTTTCCGGGAGAAATGCTCATATAAGGAGTTCCACTCTCGTCTACGTAATTAGATCCATGATCGAAAAAAAACAGCCGAAACTTGTACCAACCCGGAAGGAAGATTTTCGGCACATAAATTCTCTGTCATTCTTCTAAATAATTTTTTAAAACTTTGGCCATGTTTAGCATTAGAATCCAGCTCTTTAACACTTAAAGTTAAAGTTCCACCCTGTTAGGCTACATTATTGAGAATGTTTGTCCTATCAAAAAAATTGATAGGACAAATAAAAATAAATCTGACATAGTTATAAAAGTTCTGACAATCTGTTGAAGGTTAGCTAGCTAAATGTTGATCACTCAATGAACTATGGCTAACTTAGCTAAAACATTTCCACCATGTTAGGTCTATAAACCTAACAGGGTGGAATGTGCAAGATACTTTGCAAGAATCCCTTAAGTTCCCAGGTCACTGGTACAGAACTTGATCTTGGAGGTGAAAAGAAAAAGACTACTCACTATTAACGAACCTGTTTAACACCGGTGTTCTACCCTGTTATGCTCCTTTCGACCCTGTTAGACAAGACATTTTAAATAATAATGTCATAGCAACGTTAAATATTTGGCATACTTTTGTCTTATTTTGTTAGGTGAGGAGCACTAACAGCATATATATGATTTTAAACAATTTGTTTGTATTATTTACAACCCTATTGGCAAAAATTGCTACAAAAAGTAACTGTTCTTAATAATTAAGACATATTTCTATTCATCAATAATTGTTTTGTTATTGTTTTTAAAATAAAAATAATAATATGGCATAAGGGACATATACTATCCGAGAAAAAACTCATTATTGTTTAATATTTACATTATTAACTTGTTGTGACAACTATCTATATGAGTATTTTCATGGCCAGTGTCTGAACAATCTACCCATAATTATTATTTTCTGAGTCCCCAAGCTTGACCAATATCCAATCCTAATAGTTAAACATGTCACTATTTTGGTAGAATGCAAAAAACATAAAAATCCTCTAACTTTTTTTCCCAACACTTATGAAGTCAAAATGTTACCGCATAACAGGAATGAACCAACTACAGCAGAGCACTACTCATGAAATGAAAATATGCCTACAATGATTATGACATTACACAGAGAAGTATATGACAGAAGATGCACACTTCTGATGAAATGCAAACCAAAGCAGCTTTTTTGATTGTATTTATTATTATTATTGGTTTTATTGCTGCTGATAAAAAGAGTGTTAAACCATCATTAAATGGTTTGTTTCTTTTAGATATCAGTCATAAACAAACATTACAAGGTGCTTATACAGATTTGTCTTTGTAATTAATCATGTTACAATTATTAACATATCCTAACATTTAAATGGATATTCTAAATGTATGTATGTGTGTGAGCTTCAGTAGAGGAAAGATCAAGGAACTGTTTGTGAGCATGTGTTTTGGTTTGTGTGTTTTAGCTCAGAGGTTCTCAAAAGCAAATAATGAAAGGTGCATTCACACTATGTTGAAATGACTAATTATTTACTGTAAGGACAAAATATAGTTAGCACAGACTTGGATAAGTAATGTCTAATATATAATAGCCCAAAGTATACTTCAACTTTATGCATACTGTGTAGATAATGTGCATACCATAGTACACGCTTACTGACAGATTTTCTAAAGTCTTATTTCGAAGGTTGCGGCCTTCAGGGTCACATTTTTGTCGGCCACATAAGGCTGTCTCATTCAAGAAAACATATTGCAAAGTAAGAAAAAATTACATTAAAGTCAATTTAGACACTGGACAAAGCTTAAATTTGCTAGTTAGCATATGCTGAGCTCCTGTATTTTTACATGTCATCAAATATACCTTCAAAGGCTACACATTCAGCTATATGCATACAGTAAATATTTGCATCACAACTGAGGTCTACTTTGGGCATTAAAGGGATAGTTTACCCTAAAATAAAAAACGTTCATCTTAGAAACACAAATGAAGATATTTTTGATGAAATCCGAGAGCTTTCTAAACCTCCCATGGACAGCGACACATCTGACATGTCCAGAAAGTTAATAAAGACATTGTTAAAATAGTTCATGTGACATCAGACAAATGAACATGCATGCGTCATAGTACTCTCGTGAACACGTTTCGAAGACTGACACAGAAGAAGACATTTCACAAATTATTCTCGAAGTATTCTTGTAGCTTCCTAAAAGAACGATTAAACCACTGATGTCACTTGGACAATTTTAATGATGTCTTTAGGCCTTGAACATGGTAGTTGTGTTGCTGTTTATGGAGGGTCAGAAAGCTCTCGGATTTCATCCAGAATGTTTTAATTTGGTGTTCCAAAGATGAATGAAGGTCTTACAGGTTTGGAACGATAATTAATGACAGAATATTCATTTTTTGGTGAACTAACTATGTGAAGCTTCTAGTAGAACATCCAGGACAGGCTGTCATCAAGTAATTACGGTAATTAAAACATGGTAATTACAACCAGTCAAGAACCACTGTTTTAGTGTCTCAATGAGCAGGAGCTCTTGAATCTCGGGCAAATATCTCTCGTATGGTGAGTTCTCGCTCACACAGCGGTTGTCCTCGGTATCTGATGTATCTTGCTTTTCGGGCCGCGGCCAGTGCCTGGGCAAAGTTTGGTAACGTGTGAACTGTTCTTAAATGTCCATCCGGAGCCAGCATCTCAGAGGGGAATGTGACAGGAGAGGACGGACACCTATTCCCATGTACCTCAGCTCCACTTTCATTAACTTTCTCTCGTTCCCTTAACAGCATCCATTCCCTGTCTTTCTGGCTGTCTTTTTCTCTGTCCCTAACTATGTCCACGTGGGCCCCTCTGTTTCTGTCCTGTTCTCCATCCATCTCTCTCTCCTTGCTCTCCTCTCTTTCTGTATCTGTGCTCGTAGCGGTGAGAGAGGTGACAAGCTGCTGTTTTAGGTCTGGCAGACAGAGCGTCTCAAAGGAGTGCTCTGCCCTTTTCTCCCCATTGCTCATAAACTCCTGAACACGAGCCTGCAGTGAAGAGGACCTGGAGAGATTGAGGAGTGATAGAGAGAAATAATTACGTAAAATGTTAAAGTCAGCAGCAGCATGCATAAAATGACATCCTGACAATGCTAATTGGCTTTACAATGACATACTCGGTTTATTTTGCAGTCTTCATTGCTCAACTTTTGTCTTTAAAATCAGAAATTTGCTTTTTTCCCTTATAAGAGGCTAACTGGGCCATGCTAACAAGCTAACCCTTGACTCCTTGGTTTTCACAAATGTTAAGGCCGTTTTTGACAGGATTTACACTTAGCAACATCAACTGACTTCTCTATCTGGATAACCGATCAGGGGGGCATTTCCCAAAAGCTAACTATGATGATAAGTTACATTGAACTCTATTGGTAATGATGAAACTTGTGACCATAGTTGCTTTTGGGAAGCGCACCCCAGATCTGTCTTTTTTCTGACATGCTGATCGGATGACATTCTCATCACTTGTCTTTTCAATGTGTATGATTGTGGAAAACATCTGGATACAGGTCGCATGTCAATGACAAATGTACACACAGCCTTTAGGTGAGTTTTACAAGTTTAAAAAATATCTGTTTTACTACTAAGTTGACAGAAATTGTTCTTGGATGTCCCGAATTGCTTCCACATTGCAAATATGGCTACAGAGTGAACCAACTTTCCTTGAAATGGACTTTCATAACTACCATTAAGAGTTTAATACTCTCAGCTCAGCAAATGTATCAAAATCTGTGCAAAAACCAGCTAGCACATTCTGTCTGGGTCTGCTTATTAACTTTCAGTCAGAATGATGCCACAGAAGACACCTAGCTTTGTAGGTATGGGACAACCTGGCAGTTCTCTAGGTTTTGGCACAGAAAACAGTGTCGATAATGTCACCACAGTTATTCTCAGGACATTTTCAATGTCAGGATCGTCTTTCACTTCTACCGTCATTCTTTTAGCAGCTTTTGTTTATCCAACATTCAATTGGAAGAACATTAAGACAAGTCCTAATGTACAGCTAACAAACCATTACATATCTTAAAGATGGATGAATGCATTACTATCAGGAACTCAGGTTCACTTTAGTTTCCTGTGACAGTATGACTGACACAGCATGAGGTTAGATGTTTTGATCAGATGAGAAAGTTCAGACAGGCACGTTGGCTTCATGGCAGTTTTGCGTCAGTTTGCTGTCTGTGTCCAGCGAGCACTGATTGGATGGACTAGGTCATGTCAGGACAGTGCTGAGGTAAACAGTAAATCTTACACCCCTCCTCATCTCTTCAACCTGCCACACTAGACAGCAGTTGCAAACGCTCAGAGAGAGACTGTAAATTTGTTGCAGCTTGGCAAAGGGTGGTATGATGGAAAAGAAAATGAGCTGAGAAGAGTGTAATCCCAAAGGTTAAATGAGGCACCGCTATTGGTGACACGACGATGCTCTTTTTTTGTCCGCATTTAATCATTTGTTCAATGCATCCGTCTCAGTCATAGACTGTATAAAAACAGGTCTCAATGATAGTAAATGCTTTAATTAACCTTAACTAATTAATGAGCAATGCATTTGTTAAACTATTTATTAAAATAATATAATTATTGAAAAGGTTTTTGGCACTTATTATTACATAAATAATATATTTACACTTTATTTAAAAACACTTCACTTATATATACAGTGTGTATATATATATATATATATATATATATATATATATATATATATACAATATACTGTATATGCAAAACTATTTGGGGAAAAAAATGCTATGATACAACCAACAGGTCAATAAGTGGATAATTTGACATTTTTATGATGAGACAAGGTTTGTTCAGAGTGTCATGTGGTGCAACTCCCCAAAAACGGATTGATAATTATTAATAAATTCATGATGTTTGTAAAGAAATACTTTGAAAATAATGATTAACATCTGTAAACTCAAATGTTTTTCATATGCAATGAAAATGTTATTACCTTTTAAAGGACATTTTTGCAGTTGAAACATTTCTTGAAAATCATTTACAATTTTTTTTTTAGTTTAAAGATTATATTTCCGCCCACTTGATGCTGCATTGTGATAGATATCAGTCTGTAACCTTGACCCTTATTATGTTCATATATCCAAACAATAAAATACGTTAAAAAAAATATGTGTGGAAACATAAATCTGGTCCGGTGTTACATGGACTGGGCAGCTAAAAACATCCAATATCACAGAATGAAGGAAGAGATGGGAGAGAAGAGGAAACAAGACAGAGTGTCTCTGTCAGAGAGTGAGCCAGAAAGGAAAGAAAGAGAGAAGGAAAACAGGAAATAAGGGGAAGTAAAGTGAAGCAGGCACTAGTTTGTTGCCCACAGGCTGTCTGCCTAACAAGCATAAAGACGAAGAACCACCAACCTCCTTCAGGTCCACAGAGAGACAGAGCAGACAGACAGAAGGAGGCTGCAGTGGATGTTACAGGAAGTGCAGACGGTGCACTGTGGGAGAAGGAGACGGTCAAAACAATGTCTATTTCCGTCTCTCTTGTGTCTTCCTTTCTATTTAGCAGATGCTTGTCATCTAAGGCAATCTTGAGTTCCCTTATTGAATGGACAGTTCCAGTGGAACAACCTGAGATGAGTCTTGCTCAAGGGCATAAACAGGAGAGCGATTTCTCTCGCTGTCTCATTAGCAGCCCAGATCTTTAACTGTTAGATGACCACGGCCTTTCACCAACTTCTTTGGATCACTGATACATTGCTTCTTAAATCTTTTAGTGCCCTCCTCCTTCACTCTCATTCATTGTCTCATTCTCATTCATTGTCAGTGTAAATATATTAATAGATGAGCATATCAATGTAGAGGGATAAAACCTAATAAATCTTTTACTAAGTCATTTGTATGTGTTTGAGGATGGATGGCTTTGTGTGTGTATGTGGTTATCCCATCATTAGATTCACTGGTGCGGTTAACTGAGGAAATCCCCTCAACCACAGATGCCCGTCCCTGCACACAGACTCGAATCAGAAAGCATTCATGCACATACATACACCGACCACACACACACATGCAAAGCACAATCTGATTCAGCTTTCATTCCCAGGGACCCTCAAACCCACATTCACATTCATATAGCACATATATGCAAGCTTGCCATCATCTTGTTATGCTAAAACATTTGATCCTCTCACACAATCCAAACAAATATGCCTGTGCAGACCCAAATAACTGAATATGTGTTTGAGTGAATACATTCATTCCTTAATACAGAATAGGACTTTTTCTTTTAACTTGCCCTGCAGACTAAATGCTGTCTGTCTGTTTGTTTGTTTTAATTCTGTAGCTCACATGAGGTTTCCAGTAATTTAATAACAATTTAAATGGTAATTTAAGAAGATTACAGACATATTAGCAAATTGGATCAAATGTGGAAAGTGGCCATTTAAGTCAATTTTCTCCCATACTTTCTCTTAAAGGAACTGTTCCCCCGAAATTAAAATTTGCTAAAGTTTTACCTACCCTGAGGCCATCCAAGGTGTAGATTAGTTTGTTTCTTCATTAGAACAGATTTGGTGAAATTTAGCATTGCTTGTTCACCAATGGATCTTCTACAGTGAATGGGTGCCGTCAAAATGAGAATCAAACAGCTGATAAAAATATTCCAATCCAAAAGTAATCCACAGCACTCCAGTCCATTAATTAATGAATTGTAAAGTAAAAAGCTGCATGTTTATTAGAAACAAATCTATAATATATATGTTTTTAACTTCAAACCATTGCTTACACCTAAAATATCTATCTATCCATAATACATTTACATTTAGCAGACGCTTTTATCCAAAATGACTTAGCATTCAGGCTATACATTTTTTTTTAACCTAAAATGTGTTCCTTAGGAATCAAACCCACAACCTTTTACACTGCTAATGCAATGTGTTACCACTGAACCACAGGAACTATTTAATATTGAATATTTTTATCAGCTGATTGGACTCTCATTCTGACGGCACCCATTCACTGCTGAGGATTTACTGGTGGGCAATGGATGTAAAGCAACATTTTCCAAATCTGTGCTGAGGAAGAAACAAACTCATCAACATCTTGGACAGCAAGAGGAGGTAAATTTCCAGCAAAATGTAATTTTTGGGGGGTTAACTATTCCTTTAAGCCCGAAGTATACTTCATTTCTGATGTGAACTCTGTGCACATTGTGTACAGCCAAACACATAGCCTTACAAAATACTAACTTGCAATATATTTTTGCTCACAAAGGTAATTTATCATGTTCCATTCATTAACATTATGTAACTACATTAATTACCATTAACTATTTAAAATGGTTCTAAAGCTTTTATTGAGCTTAGTTCATGTTAATTTAAACATTTCCTAATACATACAGTAATTAAAATCAAAAGTTGCATCTGTTCATTTTATTTAATGGAACTGAGCTAACATGAACTAACAATGAATAGTTTTATTTTCAGATTTAACTTAAACATCAATAAATACTGTAGGAAACTCACAGCAAATACACTTTCGCCATTTACAGCAAAGATGTGTGATTTTCCAAGAACACATACTGCATTTCAGAGACAGTAGGGACATTTTGTTTTGGGACCCTTTAACTGTAAACACATTCCCTGTTTCCATTGCTCTATCCTACACATGACTTTTTGAATGCAAAGTGGGTCTAAGACACAATATCAAACATTTATAGAATGGGTGGGAGGAGTCTAGCTTCCTTTTTAGAATCATACCCTGAAGCAAAGATCCCAATTGCAACGGATTCGTTTTCTACGATCTGTTTGAAGTTGTGCTGTGTCAAGTATCAAGTGGAATAAATTCTCTCATTCCTTGTTGAAATCCATGCCAACCCCAGCCTAACTGCAGAGTGGGGTACATGCCACGGCTGTATCTGGGATACAGGGGACAGCGAGCTGGATAGTCATGATACGTAACAAGGCACTAAAGAGATTAGCTTCATCTCGACACATCACACTTTCTTTGATATCCATCAGATTTATCAGAGGCTTCACTAACTGAAGCATATAGAGTTGTTGCATCCAGCTATGAATGTTTATTGGATAAAAATACCTGAAAGTATTTAAGATTTAAATATCAGATGCACAAAAATCTGCACTATTTAGTTTTTTTGCCAAACACTTGCAGATTCTTTCATTTCTTGGTATCAGTCAGTATTGTATATTCAATTGTTTATGCTCATTTGCATTTTTGCTTGTGAATATGAAGATAGTGAGAGGAGACAAACAAACTTTATATGCAAAAAAAAAAAAAAAAAAAAAAAAACCTTGGTCTCACCTGTGACTGTCTATCTCCTTTCCTGCCATGGGGATGATGGGTAACAGGGTCCTCTTGTAAGATGCAGCAGGGCGAACAACATCATGGTTGGAGGGTCGTAGCCCTAAACTTTGGAGTCCTCTTTTCCAGGGATTACCTGACAATAAAGAGCTATGGTTAATTTATTAAACGCTCCAGCTTCTTTTAGAGAGATGTATTCCCTGACGCACCTGTTTTGATGGAGATGAGGTCTCTGTGAAGTCTGCGCTGTTCTCTGGCCAGTGTGTTGAGGTGGTAATGTTTAGCCTGGTCGAGTCTCTGCAGACCCTCGGCCAATCTGGCTTCGGATCTCCTTTCGTCTCGTCTCTGAGCCTCACCAGGCCAAGGCAACCAGTCTCCACGACGCATGCCTGATGATCAGAAATAACACAAAAAAGATAAAGCTATACCATAACAAAACACACTCAAAATCAGACCAACAGCACAAATGTAGAGGCATGTTTTAATTTCTTCTTGAAAGTAAAAATAACGACTAGTGCAGTGGCTGCGATATACATAAACCTATCAACATCTGTCGCCATGATATTGCTAGAGGAGAAAAAATTATTTTATTTGCATAACATTGGTTAATGGAAATGCATTCACTTCTTAATAGTTTTTTTATGAACATAAAATGTTTGCAAAAATCTGTAATGGAAACACAGCTAGAGAAGCCCCCTTAATTCAGTTCTGAATGATTCAGTGTTTTGAAAGAATGGGTCGAGTGATTGCTTCAATGATTAACTGTAACCTACAGAAAGTGCATTAACAATTAGTGAAATGTCCCATTACCAAAACATCAGTGACAGATTCATTATTTACAAAAATTTCTTTCAAATTACTTTTGTTTTTGCCCCCAAGACTTTTTCTATGTGCTCAAACTGTCAGAAAGTGTTTCAGAGAAGATCATCTGCATGCTCTTCGTCCTCATCGGGGTCTCGACCTGACTGCAGTTTGTCATCGTAACCGACTTGAGCGGGCAAATGCTCACATTTGATGGCATCTGGCACTCTGGAGAGGTGTTCTCTTCACGGATGAATCCCGGTTTTCACTGTACAGGGCAGATGGCAGACAGTGTGTATGGCATCGTGTGGGTGAGTGGTTTACTGATGTCTACACTGTGGATCGAGTGGCCCATGGTGGTGGTGGGGTTATGGTATGGGCAGGCGTATGTTATGGAAAATGAACACAGGTGCATTTTCTTGATGGCATTTTGAATGCACAGAGATACCTTGACGAGATCCTGAGGCCCTTTGTTGTGTCATTCATCCACAAACCTCACCTCATGTTGCAGCATGATAATTGCAAGGATCTGAACACAATTCCTGGACGCTGAAAACATCCCAGTGCTTGCATGGCCAGCATACTCACCAGACATGTCACCCACTGAGCATGTTTGGGATGCTCTGGATCGGCTTATACGACAGCGTGTTCAAGTTCCTGCCAATATCTGGCAAAAAGAGGAGTGGACCAACATCCCACAGACCACAATCAACAACCTCATCAACTCTATGTGTAGGAGATGTGCTGCACTGCATGATTTGCTTTTTGACAAGTGGGTCAGCTAAAGAGATCCGTAATGCTGAATAGTTGGGAAACCTGTAAATTAAATTAAATAAAATTAAATAAAATTAAATTAAATTAAATTAAATTAAATTAAATTAAATTAAATTAAATTAAATTAAATTAAATTAAATGGCCCTATTTATAAGATACATAATTATTAATCAGTTTTCTGTTGTAACTGTTAACTAAAGAATTGTTTTATCATGATCATTATTAATTTAAATAAGGCTGAAATTAGATAAAATATAGATATTTGCTAAAAAAAAATCTAAATGGTAAATAAAAAATATATAAAAACAAAACTATTAACAGTTTTTTAAAAAGCAACAAAATTACTCAAACTAAAATTAAACTAAAATAAAAACTACTGAAAATATGAATAAATACTATAATACTATAGTGTAAAATAAATAAACAAATAAATACATAACACATAAATAAAACATAAATAAATACATACATACAACACTACCAGTGACAACAAATGACAGGCTTCTGCAGATTAGAAAATGAATACAATTTGGTCTTCAGGAGAACGTCAGACGTAGATGACTTAAACACCCAGTAATTTCACAAGTTTTTAAAGACACATGTAACATATTAAAAATGTTTTTAGGCAATAGTCCTTTCCAATTTAAGGATTAAAGAGAGAGAGCCAGGGCCCACAGCAGGATAAGAGATACAAGCTTTGATGAAGCACGTCCTTCACAGCGTTCATCAGTCAAACGTGAGGAAGCGGCTTTCAGTCTGTTTGGGTCATTGTGAATGAGTTATGGGCTTGAATAAAGCAAAATAGAAGCACTGCAGATAAATCCTTAGATCTCTCTGTTCCTTCTGCCCTATTAGCTTGTTATAGATTACAAATAAACTATCAACGTCTGGTCTTTAATCACATGCTGTTGGCCTTGGTGTAACTGATCAGAGTTGGTGATACTGTGCATACCCATCTAGAAATAAGTATAGCATTTTTTACTGTCCTATTTATGTTTATATAGTCACAGAAAAGATTAGTTTAGATCAGTTTATCTCTAAGGACAGGGGGATATTGCTATCTGATAATATTATTGAAGTACTTGCAAGACTGAATTCTACTGTAATTTGCTTTAAAAAAAAGAGTATATCCATTAGTAAGGTGACTTGCTAAACTGGTTACTATGGAAGCCTGTTTCTACCGTGTGAAAGACAAAACAAAACAAGGCCATTGCAACTTTTTGTCCTTCTATAAAGATAGAAACTTTATTATAGAATTATACAAAAATTGATTGTATTATAGAGTATTTCTAGAATAACTGTGAGATATAAACTCTGAATTCTTAATTGTTTTTATCCTCACAATTCTGAATTTATATCCCACAGTTCTGATATTTGAATTCTGATTCTGCCATATTATATATATATATATATATATATATATATATATATATATATATATATATATATATATACATATATATATATATATATATATATATAGAGGACACAAAAAGGAAATTGTGATTTTTTTATCTCACAATTTAGACTTCTCTTCTCAGAATTGCGACAACATTGTGAGGTATAAACTCAAGAAGAAAAATTGTGAGTAAAAAATAAATAAATAAATAAATGAAAATATTTATTTATTTTAATCCTGTGGTGGAAACTAGCTTCCACAGGTTTAATTGTGCATGTAAAGTGAAATGTCATAAGTAATAAACAATTTTTGTTTGCTTGCTTGCTAATGAACAACTCTATATCAACTTTTAGATTTTTTTAAAAACTTCCCTTGAACTCTCTTCAACCAAAGTACTGATCTTAATATGTTTGTGTCAGTAAAATATTCCTCCTTCATCTTATCACTGGCTCATACCAGGTCTCTGTGGTAATCTTTACCTTAGACCAGCTTACTCATGCCTTTGCACATTACATATGAAATCTCTATTAATGATTAAGTCGAAGCTCTCAGAGCAAATCTTTGTGTTTCTAATCTAGTAGAAATAGTTCAGATCTGTGTTCACATGGCCAGTGACTTGTATTAAAATCAACAGCCATCACAATCCATTTTACTCCTGCATTTCAATGCATTTCTGACTAAAACAGGATATTTAAAAAGAAAAAAGAATGATGTAGCTCAAATTTATCGAGAATTGAGATTACAATTTAATTTAATTTGATTAACATTTAATTTAATTTAATTTAATTTAATTTAATTTAATTTAATTTAATTTAATTTAATTTAATTTAATTTAATTTAATTTAATTTAATTTAATTTAATTTTTTGGAAACATTTACAATAAGACCAAGCAAAAAGTCAATTCTGATTTAGTTAACTTTAACTCATTCACAACTATCAAATATTAACCATCAAGAACCTTAAAGCCTGAAAAAAAAAGAAAAAAAAGACATTTATAATAATAAATTATGAACAATTATGAAACATGATTGTGTTTGTTAGTTTTTTGTTAGTTTTTTCAGCAGTGCATATTACTCATCGGCTCAGATAGCAGCAGCATGTTGTATTATGTTTGAAGAGGCCATGAAGAGCAATTAGTCTCAATCAGAAATGGATTCCAGCAAGGACTGGAAAATCATTTTAATATACCTGCTTTAATTAGCGATCATTACCACCATCTGAAATAAATTCCTCATCTTCAGTTAAATCATTTAAAGGTCGAGTCCATTACTACAAAAGCATAACAATGGCAAAATTGCTTTCCCCCCACACACACATCAAGAGCTTGAATCACAGTCTCCGGTGAGAAAGCCTTTTGTGCGCACAGCTGAGAAACAGCAGCGGTCGCTGAAGTGCTCTCATTAAACTAAAATATTATTTTCTTTTTTTCCATAAAATTATGTTAAGGTTTGTAGCATTAGTAGTTCATAACGGCAAAAAAAGACATCATGAAAGGAACTTACTTTAAAGTCAGTCCAGCTTGAAAAGTAAGAAACTAAGAAACAGGATCCATCTTCCAGTGCTAAAGTGAAAAAAGTTAACACTTTGACCATATATGTAATGAAATACAGACAAAAAAACAGCAAATAATCCAAAGTGATCTTTAGTTTTAGCTAAATGCCCCCGGGGCTGTAGTTCCTCACAATGAGATGCACACAATGTCTTCTTCTTTGGTTTGTTATTCAGACTCCTCTGTCACCCAGATGGTTACTAAGGGTAACTAGGGCTCTTGACAAAATAATGAGCAGTGACCAGTGACAATGACGAGCTCTCCATGGATACCAGCACACATTTATATTGGCTGGCATGGATAAAGAAGGGAAGATCAAAGCAGCTTTATAACCTGTTCTTTTAACGTCTTTGAACATCTTAAGGGTAGATGCAATTCAAAGTTTTATGTTAGCAAACGTTTGGTTAGTAACTTATAAATCGTACTACAAGTGTGTAATAATGTTCTGTAATTGCCTTTAACACTTTAAATGCTTGTCATTATGTATTCTGACAAATTTTAGCACAATATTGATATTAAAAGCACGTAACAATGTAATGCTGTAAACATATCCCATTATTTGCACTTACTGTATCATGAGGTTTAATGGAAAACATAGGCTGCCTGTGATCCGGTTGATCTCGTCTGGTCTAGATAATTATTACTTGAATGTAATGAGATCAAACCCAGAGTGTTTACTGTTGTGAGAAAGTTATAGCTTAGTTACACTAGAAATGAAATATTCGGTAACACTTTAGAATAAGGTTCCATTAGTTAATGTTAATGTATTAACATGAACAAACAATGAACAATAAAGTTTTTACTGTATTTATTAATCTTTGTTAATAATACAGTTATTCATTGTTCGTACACTAATTCACAGTGCATTAATTAATGTTAACTAACACAATTTTTGATTTGAATAATGCATTAGTAAATGTTGAAATTAACATTAACTTATATTAATAAATGCTGTAGAAGGATTGGTCTTGCTTTGACCATGTTAACTAAAGTATTTAATTTCCATTTACTAATGGAAACTTGTTCTAAAGTGTTACCCAATATTCTCTAATGCAACATTGGCATATCCAGAAAATAAAACATTTAATAAAAAAAAGAAAGAAAGACTTTTAATGTTTTAAAAAAAGCTTTGTATGCTTACCTTTGAATTAATTGATTAACAAATATATAGTGAAATATTATTCATTTTAAAAAGCTACTTTATTTCCTATATATAGATGTATATACAGTTGCATTTAAAAAAAAAATAGAATATCATGGAAAAGGTCTTTTTTTTTTTGTAATTTAATTAAAAAAGCTAACTTTCTTATATCCTGGATTCATTGCACACAAACTGAAATATTTCAAGAGTTTTTTGTTTTAATTCTGATGATTATGAGCTTAAGAAAATTAAAAATCTTAAAAAAATGTATATTCAACACTCAATACTTGGTTCGGGCTCCTTTTATATGAATAACTGCTTCATGAAGGTGATCAGTCTGTAGTGTGTGCAATTTATTAAATTGATTTGAATGTGTGTGAATATGATCAGAGTGGTTTCAGATTTTGATCCTGAAATTGTGCGATGCTTTAAATTTTGACCAATACGTTTGCTATAGATATTCATTTGACTTTGATACCTGCATATACAGAATAAATACTCACTATACACACATTTTCTCCCTGAATCTTTTATAAAATTCTTTGATTCTCAGCTATATGAGAGTTTTCAACCAGCACAAATGTTGCCGGAGGTTCTCGAACTAAAGAGTTTCTTACATCGCTCTTATATATTAAAAAAAACATTGTTTATTTTTTTCTGCATAAATGACCATATTACCTTTGAACACACCATGTTTTTCCCAGTGAGCTGGGTTTAAGTTCTGCCCGTGACGCCTCTCTCATTCAAACATGAGCAGCCTCAGGCTAACTTATAATAGGATCTGAGCAATTTGGGTCAGTCTTGTAATGGCAAATCTCTAGTCCCATTGAGAATCACACTAAAGAAAAGCCAAAAGCGCAAGTGTTTATCAGAAAGCCAGCCTGGAGCACTGTCAGCCCAAGCTCTGGATTAATGGTTAGGGTTAGAGTTAACTGGCACATGTTTAAGAAAGATAACATTATAGACTCAAAAGGATGGCAACATTCACCCTATAACAAACTCAGTCAGGAGCAAACTAACTAAAGTGAAGATTTGTTTCAAAAAGTAATACATAAATACTCAAATAAGGATTTCAAACCATCAGTAAACTATCATGCAGTACTGCTAAATAACAGCAACAATCTGTCATTCTTAATTTTAAGTTTAGACATAAATGTGGGAAAAATTATGAACAATGACATACTATATAGCTTCAGAAAACTGTGCATAAGCTGTTAAAAATAGTTTGATTGTATGTTTGGTGTTGTTGGTTGTTTTAGGGCCCATTTACTCCAAGAAAGATCAATAATAAAGTTTTAATCATTCTAATTATGTGAGAATAAGATACAATACCAACACAGAGGAACATTTTAACAATTATAATGAACGATAAAAACATTGATAGCCAACCAGAATCCAGTAGTTCGTGCATTTAAGCATTAAATGAATTAATCAAATTGTGTTTTAGTTTGATTCGTTCATATAGTTCACACACAGAATTGTCTGCAGCGGTACTGATGTAATGATAAACTACAAAAATACTCACTAAAAAGCCACTGTTGAAAAACCTACATGCTTTATATCAGTTATAGTGTGGCTCATCATTTTCATCTGTCTTAGGTAAAGTAAATGGTAGTTTTGTAAACATGTGTCAGGTAAGGCCCGTATTTATTTTGATTTTTTTTTTTTTTTTTTGTTAAAATCACAAAACATTTTATACTTGCAGGCTATGACTTTTTCCAAAAAGTTGCAGAGCTCACACACAAACACGCGGCCTCGCCCACAAAAACAATTATATTTTCATCCAAATCAATACTTAGCTCCCTCAAGAATGAGTGATGGGCCCATCAGTGGGATATACGCCTTTTAATCTACGGTTCTTCATAGCTCGCTCTGTTCTTATATTGATCCTGAAAGCATGGAACAACAGGCCTGTTTTTAGCACACGCCTGCAGCACAGGGCGAGCTTTCTAACCCCACCCCTCTCTCTTTCTCTCGGCTACCCCCAGAAGCTTTCATGTGAGCACAGATTCAAGCTACTTTCATGCACTATTACAGTAGCTCCGCCAGAGGCCTTCGATGAACAGATTATTCCAAGCACTAGGTTGAAACAGGCTTGTGTGCTAAATAACCAACTAGACTACAAACACTGGAGTAGATTTTAAAGTCTGTGTGAAATTACTTGAAGAGTAGTTTTATTTCCTGTTATGGTTTCTAGTTGTAGGTCCTTTTATGACACTCCTTGGTTTCTCTTAAAGCCAGAGAAAGACAGAGAGATTGGGTCAGTGGTTTGCATTACGCTGGAAGCTTCTGCTGATTCAGCTTTTCAAGCTATAGAAAAGAGAGCTATAGAAAAGAAGAGAACAAAAGTTCTCCAAACACGCCCACAATGCAGCACTACAACACACACATGCACTGCAGCACATCCAGTGCTGTAAGATCCGTCTCAGTTCACTATGCGATGTGGAGACATGCCAAGGTGCAGAACATACTGGTTGTGCCTTTACCAGTTCTTCCTCTCACTTTAGTCATACCAGGAATATTTTATTGCATCTGATCACATTGTCTTACCTTGTCTTCGATGCTGTGATCACATGAGTCCTGTCTGTGCAAATGGACGTCTGTCATCTGGTCATTCTCATTGCTGATTTCTTACACTGCTGATGTAGTATAATGGATAACTGATGTCATGTTGGATGACCCATTCTTATTCACACAGTTTTTGATTCTGATGTCAGCAAATGCATCTCTTCTGGCAGTCAAAATAGACTCCATAGTGGAAAAATAACATACAAATACCAGCATTCAAATGCATACTAATGTGATGTTAATATGGTAAACAGTTTTTAAGGCACCCAGTCCTCTGTGTCTATAACAAATTTTTTTTTTTTTTTTTTTTTTTTTGCACTGACGCTGATGAATTTGGGTTATCTACATACTTATGCTCTGCTATACACTGCAAAACACTTTATAGCCCTGAGGGTCACTGTGCATGTGTGTGCGCCATGGTTATATTTAGAATATAATTGTTCAGTGATAATGATAGAAATCCCTCACCGCACAATATATTATACACACAAGGAACAGAATGACATGCTGGTAATAGCAACTGCATAACGTACATAGCAGCAGTCAGATGAATGTTGTAGCTGTTTGTTCAAGATATGTATCTGCCAGTGGTGACCCTGCTCCAATTACACAGCTAATTATTTGACACCAGCTCAAAGAGCAACACGTTACAGGCCCCCACAAATGAATCCTGTGTGCTGAGTGATAGATATGAGTTTAAATGTATCAATATGTCAGTACGGCTGTTCTTTGAGATTACATTTGCATTTGTGGCCCTCTCTGTGAAATTCAGGCTAATGTCTCAAAACCTAATTATGAGATAACAAGCATCAAAGTTTGATTTCAACCATTAATTTCATTATACTTTCAATCATTGACGTGGCCTTACTCAATTCAATATTAAAGTCTAAATATATAGGTTAAAAATATAAAGATATAAAGGATATAAAGGTTCAATTTGCACATAATGTTTTTTAACGTATGTAGGATGATTTTACTACAAACCCGATTCCAAAAAAGTTGGGACACTGTAAAAGTTGTGAGTAAAAAATGAATGGAAAATTTTACAAATCTCATAAACTTATATTTTATTCAAAAAAGAATATAGATAACATATCAACTGTAGAAAGTCAGAGATATTTTGAAAGGTCATGCCAAATATTGGCTCATTTTGGATTTCTTGAGAGCTACACATTCCAGAAAAGGTGGGACAGGAAGCAATAAGAGGCTGGAAAAGTTAAATGTACATATAACAGCTGGAGGACAAATTTACAACTTATTAGGTCAATTGGCAACATGATTGGGTATAAAAAGAGTCTCTCAGAGTGGCAGTGTCTCTCAGAAGTCAAGATGGGCAGAGGATCACCAATTCACCCAATGCTGCCGTGAAAAATAGTGGAGCAATATCAGTAAGGAGTTTCTCAGAGTAAAAATTGCAAAGATATTAAAGTTATCATCATCTACAGTGCATAATATCATCCAAAGATTCAGAGAATCTGCAAAAACTTCTGTGTGTAAGGGTCAAGACCGGAAAACCATACTGGATGGGACAACATTCCTATTCCTGAACATGAGCAACTTGTCTCCTCAGTCCCCAGACGTTTGCAGACTGTTATAAAAAGAAGAGGGGATGCCACACAGTGGTAAACATGACCTTCTCCCAACTTTTTTAAAATGTGTTGATGCCATGACATTTTCTCAGTTTAAACATTTGATATGTCATCTATGTTGTATTCTGAATAAAATATTGAAATTAGAAACTTCCACATAATTGCATTCTGTTTTTATTCACAATTTGTACAGTGTCCCAAATTTTTTGGAATCAGGTTTGTACCCTGTTTGTAGTAAATAACACACACACACACAAATATAAATTACTTTAGCTGAGTTTGCAAGTAGGAACTTTAAACTGGAACATCCTTTCAAGTTAGAGTTCCAACTCGGAATGTCAGAGGAACCACAAATGCCTTCAGAATTCAATATGGCTGTTCAGTGCATCAAAAGGAGCAACTCAGTAGTAATATATAGTTTATTAGCATTTCTGCTTGCCTCTGTCCATGTTGCACACAATACTTTCCAACCTCTATTTGTGGTCATGATACTACAGTGTTATCCGTGCAAAATACTCCTTTTTCTGTGTTTTTAATTGATTGGTATTGTTTACTGTCAGATTCCTGGACTTTTCTGTGTAGTGTTTTGCCGCTGTTTCTGTCCTTTTTTTTTTTTACTTATTTGGTCATCTTTCTCTCCTCGTTTAGCTTGATTAGTCATCCCATGTACCTGTGTTTCTCCAATCATCCCCTGTATTAAAGTCCCAGTCTGTCTCTGTCGGCTGTACTTGTTTCTATGTGTGTTTGCCCAGCTTGTATTGTGGATTATCCCGTGTTTTACACATTAAAGACTGTGAATGCTACTTCCTGCATCAGTGTTAACATGACACTTACAAATGGACACATCCATATTGGTTTTCCTACTTCTGTATGGGAACACGGTCCAGTTTGGTGTGACAATGCTATTTCACAAGCAATTAATTAGTATATACTTTACAAGTTGGCTAATTCGTATGACCTCACTTGTATGATTTCTGTGAAGGGTAGGTTTAGGCATGGTCCTTTGTATGAATTCCTACAAATTTGCCACCTTGTAAAATGTCAGACTTTTCACAAAACGTACAAATTTGTACAAGTGAGGTGGTACGAATTCTTATGAATTAGCCACCTAGTAAAATATGTATGAATGGCCATACGACTGGATTGTGTTTGACATAATTCCCAGCTCTGACATCCGACTTTCAAGGTAAATGGAATGCAGCACTATTTCAGCTATTAAAAACTGTCTCAAATTTTTTCCCCTTCCATTGCCCACGTATGCATCTTTTTTTTAATGCAAAAATGTTTTGTGTGCAAATGGCCTTTTACAGCAGCGGTACCTTTTGGCACTCACATCTGGCAGAAGAACATTGTATTATTTGTCTTATCAACCATAATTAAGCAAACAAAGCTATGAGCTCATCAAATGTTTTTCAGTGCGTTGATAAAGTTGGATAAATCTTGATGTTATAATGAAGGAAAGGTTGCATTGTATTTGTAGAGGTGACATAGCAAATGGCTTGCATTAGCAAAACTCATTAAGAGAATGTTGTTTTTCTATCCTACAATCTCTGTGGAGTAGTTAAGTTAGAAAAGAGCGGAGATTGAGGTGGGGTAATTCTTGCCAAAGCAGGAAAAGGTGCCGACCTGCCAGAGAAAGATCCCAAACGAGCATCCAGAGAGCACCCAAAGGATGTGCAGTTCTGTAATGAGCTTTGTTCTCCAGGGAGGAACCTTCTCTATTAATGAATCTGGTCTGCTATAAAAAGAGCCAGGCACATGGAAAGGAGAGGGGAGGGGAGGTCAGGCCAGGGTGTCTGTTGCATACTTTGGGGGAGTGTTGCCATCATGCCTGGGCAAAAATGGTAGATGCCAAGGTCATTAAGTTCTTCAAACTGCTTTTGTATTTTATTCCTGTAGCTCAATTTGTAAAGGGTTACACTACAACACCAATGATGTGGGTTAGATTCCCACATAATAAAATATACAAATACTTGATAAAAAGTACATCTTGAAAATCCAAGAATGTAAATGTATTTTTATCTGTTTTCCCCCACATTGTTTAGTACTTCCCTCCATCCAAAAGACTCAGGGCCGGACTGGGCCTTTATAAATAGCATTTGGGGCATTATGCCAACCTTCTGTCTCATATTAATAACCTCTCTCAGTTCATTTCAACGTTCTGAGGATTTACTGGTTTATCCCTCTGTTTGACCGTAAGCATTGTGTGGGTGTGAATGGATCCAAAACATTTCAGTTTTCCAAATTAAATGTCTTTGTATGTGTGCAAATAAATCTAGGATTGAAGACATCTCTGTTTGTGTGTGCATTGATGTGGTGACTAGATTTGTGTGTTTGCCATCTCTGCCCCGCTGTGCCGTTGTCCTCATGACACACATAACTGTCAGCTGCGATTGTGTTTCCAGTGAACTGGCAGTCGACACAAGCCCTGGAATACCCCTGTGTTTGTGTGTTATGCATTTCTAGAACAGAAGGAGAGAAGAAGAGGAAGATAAATGAGAACAGGAAAACTGCAATGGCCAATGTGCAGGGGCGTTATATGTATGAATTCCAGTTAGGTAATAGCTTAGCCAGCTTAGCTCACCCTCATGTTGTTCGATGATGTGCATTCAGTCTCGCAAATTAAAAAAAAAAAATTGCTGAATAAAGATCCTTCTTGCCAGGTTTGGCGTTAATGATGTAAACAATCACAACAATGAGATTTCCAGTGAATAATAACTTCAATTTTGAGTTTCCTCACCCAAAGCTACTGTATTACTTCTGAAGAGTAGAAATATATAACTTGTCAGCTCATCACGTTTTTATTTACAGATTTAAAACTTACTGTTTGAAGTTTCTCCTTCAACCTAAACAGGCATTTAATACAAATACTTGTCTGTTAGTAACCAAGTGTTTTAAGCTTTGCACTGCCTATGAGTAAGTTATAACCTTTATTTCCTCCAGGGTGGTCTTTTGTTTGTGTCTGTGCTCTGACCCATTTGTCTGCCACTATGACTCATATTATAGCTGAGACCTGCATGTGTACATATTAAACTCCCTAGCACTGGCCTCCATCTCTGGGTGCTAAACTCACAGTGCAATCACAGAACAGTACAGTGTCATAGTTCAACTACATACTCAACGCTTGGGAAACAAGATTCTTCTGTGTCTTCTTTGATGTACTATCAAAGGTTCTTCTCAGTTGGAAGCATAAAACCATCAGAAAATTGTGTTAGGTTACCATTTGATGGCCAGTGTAAAATTTGATTCATTCATGTCTGCAAGAAAAGGTCAAATTTTGAACTTGTGTCTGCAAGTTTGCATTTGCAAGTTTGTTAAAGCACAGTTCTGGTCAATTAATCGGAAAAGTTAATCAACACAAAAAGTGAATTCGGTTACAACGTTTGATTCAAACAGACTTCAAACAAAATCACACTCACCAAGTTCACTCAGCACCAAATATAATGTTTAAAATCTCTGCTGCATAACAGCATAATCCAGAAATCATCATGGCTATAACATCATAACCACAAGCTTATTAACATATAACTGCCCACATTTTAATTATAACATGCATTCAGTAACTTGACCCACCTTGATAAATTACAAAATGTGCAAGTGAACCAATCATAAAAGAGATTATTTACATACATAAGTTAAACAGTGGCAAAATAATAGCATGTTCAATTCTAAAGCCACCAAAGTGTGCGAGTGCAAGCGCGCATTAAAGAGAAAGAAAACAGCAATAAAACAAGGAGGACACCTTATTTTTTCACTCAAATGACCTTTAATGTTATAAATACAAAGTTGACAGGCATGGACATGTGAGCCACACACACACACATGTCCGGCCACACGCATGCTTACACACACTCTCATGTGGCTCACTTGTTCAGTCTAAGTGCCTCTGCACCAAAGCAAAAGGGATCAACTATTGATCTTGTCTGCCTGCGTCCTCTTCATTTGTGCTAATACAGGTCATGTTTCACACCAGAGTAAGAAAATAAAACAGCAAAACAAATCAACAACAAAAAAAAATTCCAGAAACATATTCTATTCTTTTCCTGTTTTAGTAAAAGATATATGTTACTTAATATAAGTTACACTAGTTTTATTAATTAGACCGAGCTTCTTGCAGAGCTGACAGAGCCCTAAATCTTCATACGGCGAGGAGTTTCTTGACTTGATTTCCTAAACACCAAAGTGTGTGAAGCATGTGTACTTTCCCACTTCACCAGTCCAGTACAAAGCCCAATCCCATTACGACAGAGAAGAAAAAGGCCAAAGCATGAAAGACCATGTTCATAAAATGGTGACTTTACATTCAGCTTTTGCTTTACTGCAAGGATGGACATTGAGGTGCATTCAAGAACCATTAAAGAGTGCAGTGGCATGGGGATTTCATTGTCACTAAGGTATATATATGATAGATGACAGATTTTTTTTCTTCCTGTGAACTAATTGAGCCTGGTTTCTATTGTATATTTAAGTTTTTGCACTTTTTGGACATGAAAGTCAAAGTGCCATTTGAAAGTGCCAAAAGCATAACAACAGAGGGAACACCTGATACATGACCAACATGTTGAACAGGACAACTATCTGAATTATATTTGGCTACCTTGAGATTATTTGCCATTTTAGACAAACATTTAAACTTGGCCATTTTAACTTAAATGTTCTACTAAACATCTTCTACTAAACTACTAACCATTTTCTGCTTTCAATAATTGTGGGCTACTACTAATGTGGTGATCTCAGTTTAGTTTTCCAGCCATTCTCACACATTATCCCTCATTTACAAATCTCTATGAAGGTTGAATTTGTGTAATTTGTGTGTGTGTGTAGAAATGTGACAGACTCAGTGTGTGTGTGTGTGTTTGGTGTGTGACCAGTGGGGTAGGGGCTGTAAATAGGTCAGGGGCCCCCTTGGGCCCGTGTGATTCTGTGTGTCACCCCTTACACAACGAGCAGGCAGCTGTCTGAAATATTCACATTAAATCCCTACTGAATGTGGAATTGTCAATGTACACGCAAGCATTTGCATTTAAAGAACGGGTTGCTCATATGTGAATGTCAGTAAGCAGAGATTAAATGCTCGTGAATATTTCATGTTCTGCTCTTGGAAAACAACTGCCAATGAAAAGAGACTCCACTTTCTCTCTTGTCGTAAAACAACTTTGACATCTTCCGAGGCCTCAAAGTCACCTGTTTATTGCTCCTGGAAGGCAGACTATGTGTGTGTGTGACCGTGATATTGACTGATTACATCAGATGCTTTGATCATGTCTGAGAGATGTCCTCAACTTTAACCCTCCTGAATGCAGTATTATGAGCAGTGTTGCGGGGAACTAACTTAAAGTGGTGATGCTACTATATTGTGCAGTAGTGTGATTTTTCGGCTGTTTTCAAAACATATAAATGGTTTTGCATGCACTACCTGTTGAAAAAAAAAAATTGCATTATTGGGATGTCTGATTAATTTTAACCAATGTTTCATTAGCATGGTATGTTTTTAAAAAAAAAATTAAGAAATCTGCAATTTATTTGAGTTCGATTCAAATAAATAAAAATAGAGTGCCAAGTAAGTTATTTATGATTATGACTGCAAGGTTATTATGATAGGATTGCAAATCTAATAAACCTTATGATATCAAATGATAACTATGTTAATTACATCCTTAAAAAGATATTTATTTGAAGGAAGTGTGTCTATAATTTAGCCATTGTAAATTATGACTAGTCTGTAGCTTGATAAGTAACTTCTGAAACACTGATTCTGAATGTGCACCAATAGCACAAAGACACAAAGAGGGTGTGAAGAAGAGAATAACTAATAAATAAAAGTTTTCAGTCTGCCAGAGATGATAAAGGGCTGATCCAGCTCTGTAGAGTGTGTTTGTGAGCATCAGCGTTCTCTTCCTGCTCTGAGCTGTTGTCACACTGCAGTCGAGCCTCTGCTGTGTTACAGGATGCCAAGAGCTCAAGAGGGGTTATCAGAATGGAAGACCTCTCACACACACTGAGCAAGTGTTTGGTAAGGGAGGTGATCTGACTCCACTAAATTTCCCAGTGAACTGACACACACCCCATACAAATGATCAGTGACCATATGTGTGGGGCTAATGTGGGAGATGTTGTTTCAGAATGTTAAGAATGTTCCTCAAATTATGTCCTGATGCTATTTGATGATGCACCATATACAAGGTCATAATGAAAACATATAGTGCTAAAGAGGAAAGAATGACAGCAGACATAGCAAGAGCAAGGTTGTGTTTAAATTAAACATAATCATGAAAAAGTATACATACATTCTAGAGTTAAATATATATACATAATAGAGGGAAAATATCAAACTGTCTACACGCACCCAACTGCTAATGGGAAAATCAACATGACGCTTGAAGTGGATGAAAGCATTGCGAGTCAAGGCAGAGGAAAGTCTCTAAGCTTTGGTTCCCAGTGGAATCCTGTCATCCACTCTGATTTAGTCCTCCTCTTCCTTAAGACAGAGGAAGACGGCTTACAGCAGCCTTTATGGCACCACCCTCACTAAACCAGCACTAGAGAGATACGAAAGAGGAGGGCAGAGTCAGAACAGAGCTATTACTGAGCAGCCAACTGCAGAAGAGACAAAAAGAGACTAGATGGTACGGCTAGAGATGAGACAAAATGAGATGAGAGACAACAAGAAGGAGAGGACACGGGATTCAAGAATGAAACAAGACATATGACAAGATAAGAGACAAAATGAGACGAGAGACAAGAAGAGGCCAGACATGTTGGGAGATGAGAAAAGACAAAAGGCAAGACTAGTGAGACAAGACAAATGGCAAGAAGAGAAGATGAGACGAGGAGAGAAGAGAAGAAATGAAAAATGAGACAAGTAAAGGAGACACAACATGGTGGGACAACAGGAAAAGACAAGAAATGAGACAAAACAAATGATAAGAACAGACAGAATGAGACCAGGAGAACAAGAAAGAAACAGAGATAGGACAAAATGAGGAGAGAATATGAGACAAGGAGAAGGATGAGGAGAGGACAGAAGAAGAGATGAAACAAGACTAGGAGAAGACAAGAGACAAGACACGGTAGAGAAGAGACAAGACAGGTAGACAGAACAGGACACAAGATGAGATGAGACAAGGCACTACAATCAAGAGAAGAGAAGAGAAGAGAAGAGAAGAGAAGAGAAGAGAAGAGAAGAGAAGAGAAGAGAAGAGAAGAGAAGAGAAGAGGTGTGATGAGACAAAGAAGAGAGGACAAGAGAGGAGAGTATAGAAGATGAGACAAAACAAGACAAGTAAGGAGAAGAGAAATGAAGATAAGACGAGGAAAAAAGAGACAAGAAGAGAAGACAAGGAAAAGACCAGATGAGACAAGACAACAAGACAAATGATGGGAACAGAACAGATGAAAGGAGACAAGAAGAAAAAAGACAGAAGGTAGAGAGGATACGAGCCAAAACAACGAAGAGAAGTAATGAGATGTAACAAGACAAGGAAGAGAGAAGAGGAGAAAACAAGGGTGTTAGCGACTCTTAGTTGAGAAAATTCTGCAGAGCTCCATGAATGATGGATAGATCGTGACAGACACACCTCCACAGACAGCAAATCGATCCAGCAAATCTAAAGTCTCACAGAGCCCAAATTCAGTCCTGTGCTGCTGAAACTACAGCAACACATGCATTTAGCCACACTGCCTCTGGTCCCCAAGCTCCAATCCAAACCAAATGTTTAACAAATAACTATCAGGTATAGTTTAACTATATAGATCAATATTATTTTCTAGACTTTTTACTAAAGGCTGAACCAAACATTTCTAAAATCAGCTACTCTCTGCACGCAAATCTAATTTGAAACTCTAATGAGCTTTCACCCACACTTTCATTTTGGTTATTGGCACAACAAGAATGTAAGAGAAAAACTGTGTTTTAAATCCTAAAAAGAATGCATCTACATTGACATAAAAAATTTATAAAAGTTGTACCTTTAGGTGCACAACAGCTTGTCCCTTTAAGGGTACTGTCTCAGTGACAACCTTGTACCTAACTCTTACCTACCTAAAAGGCATATTATTATGAACCTTTTTATGGGTAAATAAGCTACAATGTTGTCAAAGTTGTTGAGGGACAAGCTGTTGTACCCATAAAGGTAGAGGGTGTACGAGGTCTAAATTGCTAATTGTCTATCTAGGGAGTTAAATAGGTAATGGTGTTCCATTATTGGTCATGGGAGTTTCCTCCTTCAAATGTCAGCTCTACAATTATAGTATTCTGCTAGCAAAGTGATGTATAATGAAACAAAATCACAACACTCACTTTGTTTTCAAGAACACTGACTTTATGTACCAAGCAGAAAATTTGGAAATGATGGTATCATGAACAATTTATTAGACAAGTGGAATAATGTTCACCTGAAACCAAAGAGGATTTAATTGGCTAAATAACTTTTCAAGAGTACTCAATTCATAACCTGGTTAGAAATCATATGAAATTGCTTGGTTTATTTTGTAGAAACTATCGTTACATCCAGTACACAATCTGAAAATGTGCAAAAATTGTACCTTTAGTGGTACAACAGCTTGTCACCAGGACAGTAACCTCAAAGGAGGTGAGTAGTACCTTAAGGGTCCATACGTTTTACCAGTGTTGGGGGTAACGCATTACAAGTAACACAAGTTACATAATCAGATTACTTTTGTCAAAAAGTACTTTTCAAAAAGTAATGTCAGTTACTTTGTTTTCCTATATACAGTATTTAAGTCTCCTGTCCCCGTATTGGGAGAAATCGGAAGTACAGAGGCGCTGTGTGAACGTAATGTTACTGTAGTTCTAGACTTAATGTGAATGTGCATCAATTCATCCCACTAGCAAAAAAAAAAAATAATGATTTAGTATTCATCAAAATTAATAAAAAAAAGTGCAATGCAAACTCAGAATATGAACAAACCTAATCCCATTTTATTAACCAATGTCTTTGAAGCTGAACTTTGATGATCCAGTTCAACCAGCAAAAATGACTTTAGATAAACTAACAATTGTGCTTAATTTTTTTATTATTATTATTTCTTAAGAGTGTTGAACCTTCTTCTTTTGTGTTCTACTGTACAGATTTGAATTTACTTTTCCTTCAGCCTGAGGCTTATTCATAAAATTTTTTGGTGTGAAAAGGCTTTTACATTTGCTATAAATAGAACTTCTTATATTAAAAACAATCAAACCATGCTCATATTTAAAAATTAACATGAAATTAACGCAAAAGTAACGTAAAACATTACTTAATTAGTTACTTCTTTAGGGAGTAACGCAATATTGTAATGCTTTACTTTTAAAAGTAACTTTCCCCAAAACTGTGTATTACTACTCTAAAGCCTGAGACACACGGCACATTTTTCAGCTGTCCCAGACAAAAGATTCATATCATGAAACAAACGTTTCGATTTCTGTGATCATGGCTCCTAATCTGTGGTTCTGTGTCGTACAGTGAGAGAGGTTCAAAGATGGCAGTTGTCATGGTCTTCTGTCCAAAGATAGCCTACAATACAGCATTATCAATGCACAGTGTGTTTGCTGGTACGATCAACGTTTACTGACCAAACTATAAAAATGCGACATGATGTAAACACTACATGGTGCTAAAACATAAAACTGCTTAACTCAAGCTCTTATGCCTTTCTCTTTCACCGGTTCCACTTTTTGTCAGCACAAAAAAAAAAAAACTACAACTGCTTAACTTATAGCATTATCATGTTTTTTTTTTTGTTTACCACTAGGGCATGCTGATAACATTTTATTATTCTATAGTAATGTGTAGAGTCTACACACATGTTGTAGCCAAGTTTATTAGATCCATGTCGCACAGTGTGACATGCAGTGACTTGCTACAATCAGAATTGCTACAATCGTGCAGTGTGTCTCTGGCTTAAGGTCCAAATTTGCACCTTTTAAAGTTAGATAAGGTACAAAGTTGTTCCTCGAAGGATAATGTCCCAGTGACAAGTTTTTGTATCACTAAAGGTATAATTGTTTGCACGTTTTTATGAAAGGGCATTATAGAATATAACCAAAGATATAGATTTCTTATTTTTTTGCAAGCCAACCACTCAGTGACTCAAATCAGATTAGCACACTGCTAGCTTACTCTACACACATATCCTTACAGACCTAAATGTAGACGTGAAACCTTGAAACTTTCCACAAAGCATTAGCTACATCCACCAATTATCATGACCAATGAAAATAAATGCTTAAAATGATAATGCTGATGACCACTGTGGATTCTAGCTGCATCTATCTGTATGAAAATGCTTTGGTGCATATTACATATACTTCAACCTCTATTATTAATACTCACTGCTAGCAGCTGAAGATTTGTTTGTGCATTCACAAAGATATAGCCGGAGTTGTGTTGCTAGTTCATTAGCGTTCTGTTGAGTGTATGTGTGTGTCTCTACAGATTTTCCTGACACAAGCCATCCCTTCTGCATTGCTGATTGTGCTTGCGGTTTTGGAGCTGAGCAGACTGCAGTGTTGTGCCACTGTTAGTGCCTGGAGACTCAGATAAACTCCAGCTCTAACACTTAACTTGACTTTCGGATTACAATAGTAGGGAGCCCCGCACATGACATGCAGGAAAAAACTTTACTTATTTGTTCGTTCACTCGATTTATAAATTGTGCGCATGATTTACTCATTCTTTCCCGCAATAGTACTAGGGAATAATAGGGAACACAATAGTAATTGTGTACATGTTTTAGTACAGTGAGGGAAACGAATTAGTAAACAATTTTATTTTTTTTCTTGCATATCATGTGCGGGGCTCCGTACATTAGGGCTCACCTGTTATATTACACATTAATATTCATAGAGGGATAAAATAATAATACAACTCCTCCCCAATTTCTCTCTTCTTCTAAAGGGCAATGACATAGTCATGCATGATCACTCTCAAAATTCACGGGAGGTGAAAGCGGCACACACACTTCAGTTGTTGCTTTTGATGCTAGAAAGTTTAGTACCTCTACGGTCCATCCTCATATTGATGCTGACATCAGCATGATTCATGCAACCTCAAGTCTATGTATCACAACATTTTTAGCAGTATTTTTCTTTCATTTGTTTTTGAGGAATTGTCTTTAGGTCTTTCCTGACTCAACTGTACAAACAAAATCTTGTTCCCCCTGAAGACATGGTACTATTAGTCTTAACACTTTCAAAACAATGGTGACATGGTGACATACCACTGTAACCTGTAATCTGAAATGGCCCACCTTCTAACAAGTGAGAGACGACAGAATGAGAGAGACAATGAATGAGAGGCTGAAATGTAGGTGAGATGGGCGTGCCAACACACACACACGCACACACACACAAACATTCATTCCAGGGTTGTGACCTGAAGTTGAGACTTCGGAGATGAAAAGACCAGCTTGTTGGATTTTGATTTTTCTAGACTTCTTATTTCAAATTAAATTTTCAACAGGGTTTAATGAGCATGTGTATGTGTAACAGAGGCATTCCCTGACCTCAAGAGATGCACTAGCGACGGATGCTAGTGGCTAAAGTCTTCAGTGCTAGAGGCTAGTAGCCTCCTTCTTAGTGGGTCCGCCGCCCATGCCGTAGACCCAAGTTCGAGACTGTGATGAGAGGGGTGGGGCTGAGAGCTGTGGGAACGGAGCTAGGCCGGTGGAGTAAATGCTAATGCGTAAAACCTGTGCCACTTGGTCTTGAGTTCCACGGCACTCCGGAAGAATAAAAGGAGTGACGACAGTGGGACTAGAGACCGGTGAGTGGTGCAGATGACGAGATTTAGCATATAGTCTACCAGTCTTACTCCATTCCCACAGCTCTCGGTCCCGCCCCCTTTCATCACAGAGATCTACTCGGATCAAGAATGAGGAGTGGCGGTTATGACCCGGGAGAGAGGGGTTTCACATGTGCATGTTTTAAGATGGGACTGTCTTTTTGACTGACTAATGGCAGATAGGATTGGGACCCCTAAAGGGGACATGGTGATAAAAAACAATATGAGCTGGAAGGAAAGATGCTATCTCAATTGAGCTTTTGTGTTTTTTCACACTGAAATATAATTCCTTTTACAATCACCATTTTGCTTTAGTGGCTCTGTAGATGGGAGTGTCTGGGAAGCCTGTTCGGAAAAGGTCATAATTCCATTGGGTGCAACTTGTTGTGCGGGAATTACCCACTGCGGCTCTAAGGGAAATGGAGAACAAGAATTCAAAAGAATATTAGCAAAAGAATATATAGATTTTTAAAAGCAGCAGCTGAGATTTTGAGAGCAGCCCAAGCCATAAGCATTATTCCCTTAAACTCTTTAACTCGTTACAGATGGATTTAGCAACCCTCAATCATCCAATAACCCCCAAATCAGCTTTCCCTCTCGTCTAAAAACTCTAGAAATGAGAGGACGTGACTTCTCTACACTTCTCTTTCTAAAGTTGAATTTAGGGACAAAACATGTTAAACCGGATGGGCGAATTTGCCAAAAGAGTTTTGTCACATTTTGTATGTTGTAATTCAGGAGTAAAACAGCTCCTTTTCCCTAATCACCAACACTCCAGCATCTCACCAGGTGCTAACTGTGTTGGAATAGTGCTCAACCATAAAGAAGTCACAAAAGATGTTGTCATTTGCCTGGAAAAATTAACTTTGCACTATTGCAGCTGACAGAAACCAATTTGGTTCAAACAAGACGTTTATGTACATTTTCTAATGATAATGGCAGCAGTAATTCATCCAGTGATGATCAAATAATGGAGAGTATCTGTAGATCCAGACATGCTGTGCAATAGAGAACACTGTCAACATTTTAAAGAGACAATTAAGGTTCTGGATTGCAGTAATAATGCTGCAGAGCAAAGTATGCCAGATTATATTAGTCTGCTGAATCCTCCACAAACTAGACGATAAGGTTCTGTGCTAAAACTAATTTTTGAATGTCCCATTATCATCATTTCTTAATGGAATTGTGTTAAACAACCAGAAAACACAAACTAAAACAACACTCTCAACGGGCGCAATTCCTTCCAGTGCTGATGGTGCAGTGTGAAGATAGAGGGGTCACTTTAGCTCTGCCCTTGAGTGGCATGATGTGGTAGCCACAGGAGGAATCACATTTGATTAAAAAAAAAAAAGACCTGCCAAAATTATAGAATGCTGACATATTTTATTCTCCCCCACCTTTACTGCAATGAGCCACACGCACTCACACACACACACACACACGCACTAACACTCACATTTTTCCCTCTATTGCTCTCAGTATCACCTGGAGGTGTTATTGCTGGACTGGTTACATCTTGTGTGTAAGGCTTTTCGGTGCAGTGCATACAGGCTTACTGAGATCAATAATGTCCCTTCCAATACAGGGCTCAACAATAAGGATGGTCCAATGGCCCAGGGCCAGTGACAATGTTTTTTTCCAGTTCACTTGCCCTGTTGAGCCAGTGCATTCATTAATCATCTATGTGTGGTTTTATGCCTTGCAAAATTGTTTTCGTATTTACTATGTTCTAAAATGCTATTTATTCCTGTGATGACAAAGCTGAATTTTCAGCAGCCATTAATCCAGTCTTCATTGTCACATGATTCTTTAGAAATCTTTTTTAATATGCTGATTTGGTGCTCAAGAAACATTAATTTTAAACAATGTTAATATTAGTAGTATTATTTTCAGTGTTGAAAACCGTTTTGCTAATTAATATTCTTGTGGAAATCATAAAACATTTATTTTTATTTTAATAAATTTAATGCATCCTTGCTGAATATATTTATTCATTTTTAAAAACAAATACTGACCCAACCCAATTTTTTATTTTGATGATAAAAATTTATCTTTTTACAAATTTAAAATGTACATTATAATATTTCTTATAATTTGCCCATATAATTATTATTCATCAATATTTATATTATATTAGTCAGGGCGAAAACTACTAACCAGACAGGGCAAGCAGAAAAAATCCTTATTGTAAAGGCCTGGAATTTTTTTTTTTTTTTTTTTTTATCAATCCATCATTTGTGCAGTCAGTCAGTCTGTGGCCACCTTAAAAAGCTTTTTCAGCCTTGCATGGAGTTGTGCAGACAGTTTAGAAGTGTCTTCCATCTTCTATTCGTTCATTTCACACTGCATGAATCTGGAGAGACTGCCTTGTATATCCTCCATTTTTATGCCTTTCTTTGACCAAGCAAGTAAATACAAGCTGAGATAGGTTACTGGATAAGTCTTCAAGCCTCTCTACCTCTCTGTCTTTTCCCCTATTCCTTCCCGCTTGCTGTCTCTCTCTTAAGAGTGAAACACAGTGTTGTCACCCTGCCCCAATTACACTACTAACAGAGAGCATGGTGTGTGTGTGTGTGAGCATTATTTCTATGCTTTTAATCAAGACCAACCATCAGATCTGTCAGAAACAGACAAGTTCTCTGTGGCCACCTGTAAGAATATAAATAAATCTAATCAGTCTGTCCTGTCCTGCCCTGCTCTTATCTTAATCTAACACTACTGTTGACACATTCTAAAAAAGTGCACTTTAAACCTCTTTATAGAAAAGAAAAACTCCTTTGCTCTGTCCGCAGCTCCCTGTCTGTTCATCAAAGATTTCTCAGCATCCCTTTGTCCTCTGGTCACACCTGCATGCCTGGTTTGCTCAGGTCCCCATTGCCATGGTTACCCCCTCCTCCACTTCCTGCCCCTCGGGTGACTGTCTCCTCCTCATCCTCGCTGTCGAGCTCCTCGCTCTTCCTCTTGCTGTAGCGCTCGTACAGAACCATGAGCACGCCCATCACCCACGCCGACACCGTCCCGGCACTGAAGATGACGAAACCGATGGCGATGAAGAACAGGTAGTCCCAGTAACCCAGTCCCTGGTGGCATTCCGATCGCAGCTGCATGCCCACCTCCGCCAGGCGCTGACCCAGCATGTCCGGCGGCCCCTGGCACACCGTCTGCCCCTCATCTAAACAGAAGTCAGAGAAGAGACAAGGATGGAGTACTTTCTTCAAAAGGGAGAGTAAACATTTTATAATGAGACAAGCATTTCTATTTCAAATAAATACTGTCTTTTTTAACATTCACTTTATATTCACCAAACAATCCTGAAAAGAGAACTTCAAAAATAGGTTAACCCTTTATGTATAATGCATTATAAAGGGCAATTAAAGGTTAAAATGCATTATAATTATTAATAATCTATGCTGTAATAAATCATATCCTACAAATAATTATAACCAAATTTAAAATGCATAGTGTAAAGATAAACTTATATGTTTTATAATGTATTAACTGTAGGTATAATCTATTATTAATATATATGACCGGCATATATTTTCTTAAAGAACATGTGACACTGAGGACTGGAGTAATGCTGCCATTCTGAAAGGAACCTTAAGAATTAGTTATGAATTAAGTTACAAATTAATACAGACATTCTCATGATTAATAATATTAGTGTTAATAATAATATGTATGAATGTACATTTTAGCAAACATACTAAAACCTGAAAAACAACGTTTACTATTAAACATGCTGAACGTGCATACATTTTTTTTTCTAATTCTGAAACAATTATATCCTCTGTGTCACACACTCACACTCACACACACACACACACACAGTGTCTTGATCCCTCCAGCAGTAGTCCTGAGGAGGATACAGGTCAGTAACCATCATCCCCGTCTTTAAATCTGAGCCCAGAAGAGCATCAGCCTGTCATCTCAACATATCAGCCTGACAGAATGATCCACAAACACACACACACACACACTGAGACTGAGGCTGAACACAGCTCAGCTTCTGTGATCCTCAGTTTTTCATTACATACAGTGGGAACTCAATAAAAAAAGTAGTTAAAGAATTCTCTTTTCTTCATTTGTCTTTTTGACATTACACTCAATATCTTTCGTCTTATTAACTAACGTCTGGCCATTTGGTGATCTGAGCTGTTAAGAGAAATGATGCCACGTCACCTTTAATCAAAAAGCACTATTTCCTTCATTACAAAGACGAGAAGAGACTGTGAGAGAGCAGGGGCGGCAATAAGTCACCTCTGGGTTTGATTGTCCTGGAAAGATTCCTGCATTCAGCAGAGAATTAATGAGCAGCTCCACCAGCCAAATGTGCTTCAGATCTCAGTGTTCAGTCATAACGAGATGACAGCACACTCCATTATTTTTTTATTTAAAATAAAGCCCGAAAATTAACTGGCGCACAGGCAAAGCAGGCAACAGTCAAGCATGATATATGTATAAAGTTTCCTACTTCTCCACATTCCTACTTAGTTCACATTTTTGAACTTGGATGACCTTTTTAACCAAGTGTTTCAAATGTCAAAACACCTATGAGGAATGTGTACATTAATAACAAGTTTTGTTTTAAAAATGTTTTGTGATTTACAGAAACTAGGAATGTCCATATGAAAAAAACTTAAAAAAATAACTGATTAACTCTTTTTAATCACTGAAGTCTTATGGCATTTCCATGCGCTCTTGATTTACCTGATCAGTTTTTTTTTCTCTTCTCAGAAGTTTTACCAGTAAAATATTTATTGAGTAGAAATTCAGCATGTTCTTTAAACAAATGCCGGTGGCGTTTATTTATTTATTTATTTTCTCAGTTGTCCCAGATCAAAGGTTGAGAACCACTGAATCTATCTGTATCATTTTATTTTCTATTTGCTAAAAAATATTCCGCTCAGCAATCTCCGATCTCCTTCTAGTTTAATGAAATGCACTGATTGGTTACAAGAAATGTGAGAATCAATTAAGTTAAATGTCACTGACGAAATCACGAAGGAAATCATGGAATTACTTTTTATGTAATGTAACTATTTTCAGAATCGGAATCAGAATGAGCTTTATTGCTAAGTATGTTTAGACATACGAGTAATTTGTTTTAATGACAGAAGCTTCTGCAATGCAACAGAATTACAGTGACAGAACTTAAACCCAGATTAATTTTTTTTTAATAAGGAATAACAATATACATATTTACAATTGTATATGCAGGTACAGTATATTCCAATAGACAGTTTTGTATGTGCAGGTAAATTATGTGCAAATTTGAAGTGTAGACTAAGTGTGTGTGTTAGATAAATAAGTGTATGAGTGCCGGCAGCCATATCACCCTGGAGCACAAGACCGGTTTCCCACTGAAGCTAAGCAGAACTGAGCCTGGTCAGTACCTGGATGGGAGACCTCCTGAGAAAACTAGGTTGCTGCTGGAAGAGGTGGTAGTGAAGCCGGCAGGGGGTGGGTCCTAGCACCCCAGTGTAGTGATGGGGACACTATACTGTCAACAAGCACCGTCCTTCGGATGAGACGTTAAACCGAGGTCCTGACTCTCTGTGGTCAGTAAAAATCCCAGGATGTCTTTCGAAAATAGTAGAGGTGTGACCTCGACATCCTGGATAAATTCGCCCATTGGCCTCTGACCATAATGGTCTCCTAACAATCCCCATATCCACTGATTGGCTTCATCACTCTGTCTCCTCTCCATCAGTAAGCTGGTTTGTGGTGTGTGGTGGGCGTTCTGGCGCACTATGGCTGCCGTCGCATCATCCAGGTGGATGCTGCTCATTGGTGGTGGATGAGGAGATACCCCCTGACATTGTAAAGCGCTTTGAGTGCCTAGAAAAGCGCTATATAAATGTAAGGAATTATTATTATTATTATTATTATTATATATAGTGTTGTGTGTTCCACAGTTATTGTCAAGTGTTCATGAGATGTATTGGCTGGGGGAAGAAACTGTTCCTGTTTCTGGTCGTTCTGGTGCTTAGAGCTCTGTAGCGTCGACCAGACAGCAACAGTTTGAGTGATTTTGCCAACCCTTTTGCTCTCTCTGGATGAGTACAGTTCTTGGAGAGTAGAGAGGGTTGTACCAGTGATTTGTTCAGCAGTCCGGACTATCCTCTGTAGTTTTCTGAGGTCAGATTTGGTAGCTGAGCTGAACCAGACAGTTGACTAAACAGTTGAACCAGACAGTTGAAGTGCAGAGGATGGATTCAATGATGGCGGAGTAGAACTGTTTCAGCAGCCAACTATGTTCAGCAAAACATCAGAATAGTGGAAAATCTGTAATATATAGAGTGATGTGTAGTGCCGAATGTCCAGCAATTCGTCTCTGGTGAAACTGATTGCAGGGATATAACTAAAGACAAGAGAAACTAGCAATCATCATCAGCGCCATATTGGATGTATTTCTGTGTAGATTATGAAAATATTTCCCAATAGGATCAGTTTTGCAATTAGTTCCAAATTACAAAAAACATTAGAATCCCTCAAACATTTCATTAGGCTTCTTTGCCCTAAGAACATATATATAAACAAAACCCAACATCTGATGTTCAATGGAGAAGCGTGGAAAAGACCACTTGGTGCTAAAGACAGGGATTACAGGTAACTAATCTTCTCCCATACAGGCAAAAATAGCAGACAGACATTATGCAAGTCATTATGATGATTAGTGTGTCCCATACTCTGTGAACTGGGCCAGGAACAACCACCTGCCCCAGCAGAGACTCTGTGACCTCTGGGCTTTATTTCCTGTTAAGTTGGTCTCAAACTACTCTCCTATGAGCCATGAGGTTATATCAGGACAAACAAGGAAAATAAGAGGCGCTCTGTGCTGTTATATTACCCACATTTTCCAGATAGTAATCCGATTATTAAAAGACTAAGTCTGAACTTTCAGTGCCCTTCAAGATGCAATCAAAGTGCAAAAGGATCATTCTGAATTAATTTTACAGCTCGAATAATGCATCTTTCTACAGACGAAATAAAAAAAATATAACCTGCTATCAATCCTCTGGCCTAAGATGTTCATGGTATGTTATTTTTGTATTTTATTATTTCATACAATACGAGTTAAAAGTTAAAGGGTCAGTAAACACCACAGAACAATAATGATAAAGCTAACTATATTTCTATCATGACAACTCTAGGAGGGTATGGCATGGTAATGTACATGACAATGTTAATGTGTTTGGTCTTGGTGGGTTAGATCTGCTGTACTGAGACTTGCTACTGCAAATAAATCCAGCTGCTGTGAGCATGTATGAAATACTACTGCTGAACACATAACACATATGAAATAACCTCGTAGCATACACAAAGCTCCCCATAGCAGATCTATACAGGTGGAGCTGGGGAAGGTGGAGGTTTTCTGAAGTGAGCTCCAACTGCTACAGCAAACACAAGCCAAGTTTATATGGAAATTGAACTCAGAACATTTATTTAGACCACAAATCTGAGATATATTTGGCAGCAGATTATAAATGGCTTGCAGGCAATATCATTTTCCAATTAGCTCTATAAAATAACTGTCTTCCTATAAGCACAAGACCGAAAGAGGAGCTTGTAAGTCTCTACTCTGTCACGCACATCCATGCATCGACTTAAGCATTCATAAGACTATTTGAGTTCATACTTTCAAGACATTAAATTGTATGAGCGTACACACAAGCTATATTTGGCTATGTTTCAGGCACATGCACTAGGGCTGATATGGTTTGGTCTGACAGGAAGCACTGTGGTGACAGAAATTAATGTGTTTCTTAGTGTCGTCACTGAAGCTCTGCATGGATCAGAGATTAACACAGAAAGCATTTGCAAGATGCAAACAGAATGTGGCACTGAATGGACCTCGACGGCCTCAAACGTTTCTTTCACATACACATACACACTTGTCTCTCAAAGCCTTCCACAATGTACGACATAACATAACATCCCAGACTAGAGGGGTTTCTATGTGTGAGGACACATCACTCGCTCTCATTATCAAAAGTCCCACAACCATAACTCTGTCATTTATGTGTAATCTGTCCTCCTCCCTCTATGATTAGCCTCTCTTTCTCCTTCTTTTTCCCCTCTCTCCATCCATCCTTCTTTTCTTGAGGGCATATTAGTTCAAACCATGGTCTCTTGCGTCATCATCTGTGACACACACGCGTTGAAAGAGGGCAATTGCTCATAAGATTGCTCAGAACGTGTCATTACAGAGATAATCTCACTGTGCCCACCGTCAAATTACTCACAAGTCACCATTTCCCCTCACCCCAGAGGTACAGCAATTTTTCATGCTGTTTTTGATGGGACATTATTACACAGGGCCGGCTCCAGGCGTGGGCAGAGATGGGTTAGCCTAGGTTATTTTATTTGTTTTAATTTTTTCGTGCATATTTATATATCAGTAACTAATCTGAAGCCGACTGTATTTTGCGAAGTTTAAGATATAGATTGAGACTGCCCAAACAATCATAAAATAACTCCAGAAAATTGCAGCATATTGATTTTATTAGCTGGATGTTAGGCACGCTGAATTAACGTGGGGCTTCAGTGTTATCAGTTATCTGCGCTATCACCGGGAGTTTGTGAGTTATGAGGAGTTTTATACATTAATATGTATCATAGCCTACCACTGAATTTACCTGAGCAGTTTTTAATGTTCTAAAAAAAAAAAACTAATTCATGAATGTGCGTTCACTGCATGTGAACCGTTTTGAATTGAAAGTTGGGCTTTCATTTATGGTACTTCATAATTATTGTGATGACAATAGCATTTTTCTGTCTTGCGCTATTAAGATATTAGGAATACAATTAAAGGTACAATTTGTAAGATATTTGCTGTAAAATATTCAAAAACCACTAGTCTAGTGTTATATATTTTGTCGAGCTAATTACTAACAATATCTCTAATGTTTTCAACTAGTAAATCGTGAGAATATTCCCCTTCTAAACAGTGACACGGGGCCTGTCCAGGCAGTCGCCTGTCAATGAGATTAGTTACCCTTTGTTACCGCCTTTACTGACGTAGAAACCACATTACAACAGTGTCGTGGACAAATGCGGAAGTAGCTTCGTGACAAACTTCAACTAGAAAGAGATTCCGATTTCGCTTGTGTTTTCCTCAACAGGTGAGTTTTTTTTATTTGGATCTTTACAGGAAACGTATGCAATTATAACGATCAACAAGATTAGTATTATGGGGCATACACGCCAAACGCGGGGCATCGCGTCTCTAGACCCGCGCGAGGATGTGTCTGATCCATAGTCTGATCGCGTCTTTGCATTGACTTTTTATGTAATCTAAATAAAATCTGCAAAAATCGTTGAACTGATCGTCTGATTGATGGCCGTCAGTGGTTGGGTAGAAGACAACAAATCCCATCATTCCACGCTCCTTTTTAGCGTCATCAAACCACACGATTGTTATTGTTTTGGTAGTGTAGGTTCTACAACCTGCACCTTTAAAATTAAATGGGTGCATATTTGAAAATGGCTGAAAAATATTATTTGCAGTTCAGGTTGATTACAAAAAAAAAATCTTATTATTTATTTATTTCCTTTACCATTACCATAGTGGTCTGGTATTAATATTTTCCTGTAATTTAATGTTCTAGATATGATTGTGGCCTTGTTTGGTATAAATAAAAAAGTTAGTCGAAAAAATCACAGCAAAAACTAAATTTAACACACTGCATTACTTAAGGGAAAGTATGAATGCAAATGAATAATTAAAAATAACATATTAAAACAGGGGTGTCAAACTCGTTTCAAATTTTGCATTTTTTCTTTGAAATAACACACACACAGCAGTGAGAAGTGACCACACACCTGGAGCAGTGGGAAGCTATGGATCCAGCGCCCGGGGAGCAACTGGGGGTTCAGTGCCTTACTCAAGGGCACCTCAGCCATGAGTATTGAGGGTGGAAGAGAGCACTGTTCATTCACATTAATTAAGCAAAACAATCATTTCAGGGACATGTCGAATTACAGGCTAGTGTTTTTTCTTTCATGCATTATAATGAAGTCTTTTAAAAACTGCACAGCGTTTTTAGCTTTTTAAACACCATACTTCATCCTACAACAACTGTGCACACATTTCCTATCATGTATGCCTATGAAAGATGATTGAACCAATCAGAGTAGGTACTCGAGTTACTCGAGCGTATTTTTTACGGTAGAATTCCGGCAACCACAGCTGCCGTTTTTTTACCTAAAGTTTTATGGAATGTTTTTTACAGTGTGCGTTCCACTCTATAAATATTCTTTACACAATGAAGATTTCTAAGGGAAATTTAAAGATGATCAAACATGAACAAAGGGCATCAGCAGCATTCAGGGTTAACCTAGAAGCCTGTTCTTTAATGTCCCACCAGGTTTTTGGAGCAAAAATGTACAGGGTAGCGAAATGTTCCGGCTCTATGTGAAACCTGGGCAGAAGGGGAACTATTTAAGTGGAACACCCTGCATGGGTCTAATAGCAGCCAGATAAATCTGAACAGAGAGTGACATCCTGCCTACTCATACAGCTTCAGTCAGCTGTAGTAATTATGGTCTCAAAAAGGGGGTCACTCCCGGCAATGCCACGGGGGACAGCCCTGTCAGATATGGCTCTGTCAAATGACCTGGGCACCGCTAGAGTAAATAGAGCTGCAAATCAGAGTGTGAAAATCTTGTGATGGGACTGTCTGTCTTCATATAGCTACATACTCAAATGAACACACTAGCTCAAACATAGCTTTCAGATGCTCAAAATATGAATAAAATAATATATTAATCTTAATATTTAGGTTTTTGTCCAGAAAAAGGTCACAAATTTGTCACGAAAAATATCTTATCTATCATTCATTAACAGTTTTAGTTAGCACATCAACTTATGTGAACCTAAAATACATTTAGAAAATGTTTTCCCCCTATTGCTTTGTCTCCATTTAGTCTCATTGCTATTTAGATTTGTTTAGGGATGCATGACAGAAATTAGACAAATCACCTTTAATTTGTTTTCTTTCCTTTATTTTCTATTCACCTACTGAAACCAGTGAACGACGAGTTCCTTTTATTCAAACAGAGAATAGCTTTTAGATTTTGTCAAAGCTGTCAAATGTGATTTGCTGCTTGTTATTGCTAATTACATTTTTAGTGGTATTTGCAGCAATGGACAAAGAAAAAGAGCGTTTGAATGGCAAAATATAAAGATTAGTAATCAATATATCGGTTTTGTCAGCTAATAGGAGTTTTCACACTGATGGCCCACGGAGTGCCTAATGCCACATAGTAATGAAAAAAAATATATATATGATGGGAGGAAAAATTATAATTAAATGTCTCTGTGTTCGCTCACAAAAGTTTTACATTCACCCAAGAATTTTTGCTTTTGCTCGCAAAACCTTTCAGAAAAGTTTCCTAGGTGAGCAAGTTTTTTGAAGGAATGAAAAACTTTTGTGAGCGAACAGCGAACACAAAAAACTTGTCTTGGGACCGAGTCCAAGTCTTTAACCAACTGAGTTCTTAATTTTATGTTTGTTTTTATTTATGTTGCAGGATGTGGATTCGACCATATTTGGAAAAAGTCCAAAATGTCACAGTCCATGTCAAGTTCAAGTACAAGTCCAACAAGTGCATCTGAGGTTATTTATATGTGCAGTATAATTAAGTCTAAGTACCCCAACCCTACACTTGGAGTAATGTAAATCTTTTGTGAATAATCAACATTTTTTCTGGGGGAATGCAAATGTAAAACACTAAGTTTTTTGGAGGGATGCAAAACTTTTGCGAGTGAATGCAAAGTTTCTTGGTGGGAACAAAAGACTTGTGAGCAAATGCAAAGTGCAGGGAAACAAAACTTTTGTGAGTTAATGCAATGTTTGGGGAAACTTACAATTCTTAGAGGAATGCAAAACATCTGCAAGTTTATCTAGGAACGCAAACTTTTTTAACGAGAAGGCAAAATCATTTTGAATATAATTTTTCATCCTGTCCCAATTTTCCCATCACTATGCCCCTTTATAGCTCTGTAAAGACCATTTAGATGAAACAGACATTAACTAAAAGCTACTTCCCTGCTAAAAAATAAAAACAATAAAAAATAAAACCTGTCTAAAATGGTCGGCTGGATTTAGCTGGTCATCTGGCCTGGTCATAGAAGATTTGCAGGCTGGTTTTAGAGAGGTTTTGACCACTTCTTTTGCTGGTCAGTCCAGCTAAAACCAGCTATACTTCCAGCGTATACCAGCTAAGACCAGCTAAGGCAGGGTTCTGCAGGGTACGATTTAAAGTACCCTTTAACTTAACTTTTCACTTCACTAATTGGGCCGGTAGCATCTGAATAAATATAGTACTTTTTTTTTTTTAAACATGCACGCATACAAAAAAAAAAGTATCCTTCAGGGTACTGGAACTGTTAATTGGTATGGCCAAAAAGCATACCCTCAGCCTAATTAGATCATTAATACTTCATTATTAGCAGCAGAAGGATGTAGTGATGTTAATGTTCTAGTCAAAGCTGTCACATACCTTCACACACACACAAACACACACACACACACACACACACACACACTGTATCAGAGCAAGATCTGCTGTATCTGTCAGCTCCTTACAGGAAACCTTCCACAGATGGCATGCTGTCTACAGGAAGCTTTCATCTTATTGTTATTTTCATTATTATTATTATTATTACCAAAACACCTGCTACTATGATAAAAGATATAAAATGGAACATCTGTTGCCATTTGCAAAAAGCTGATTAAGTGTGTCAGACAAACGCCGCTGTTATCGTGCCTTGTTTTATCATCAGCAGTTCTTTCACAGACTAATTATTTGAGGTCTCTGGAGCCGTGATGTGTTTTTTTATTGTTATCGGACATCAAGTTCTGGAAAGATGCAGGTGGCAGGTCTTGAAAGAGACTGCGTTGTTATTTCATTTTGGAGACATATGAACAGCAGGTGACTACCAGACAGAGAGAAATGATATCAATAACCATCTGTTTTAACAGAGAAGTTCATTTCAACTGTGTTTCTCAACTTTTCATCAGGGGACTTAAACAATAAAACTTGGAAAGGTCTCTCATTTGTCTTTTTATACAATCGGCGAATGACCAGTTCACTTAAAGGGATCGTTCATCTAGAAATGAGAAATCTGTCATCATTTGCTCGCTGTCATCTCATCCCAAACCATATGACTTTCCTTCCTCTATGGAACACAAAATAAGTCATTTTGGGGTGAACTATGCCTTTAAAGACCAAACCAAACATTTCTCTATTCAGCAATAACTGAGGTGCCACAGTGCTGTTAATAGCTGTGAATTATTCAGTAAACTGTCGTGTTTTCAGTGACACTTTTGCTCAAGGTTAGTGTCGATAGCGCTGAGTGAGCAGTGTAGAGACTGTCCCGTCAACCTCAATTACAGAACACCCTGTGGCTTTACCGTTAGTCTTGCTTCGGCCGCTACAACATTTAAACAGAGCTTTGGAAAGGCAGAGATGGGCACAGAATGTATGCAGGTTATTTCTAATCTCAGTTAAGATGCATTTGCTGATTGCAGTCTGAAAGAAACTGGAAAGGAGCTAATGATAAGATAAAGGTTCATGGAGTGCTAGTTAAACTTCCAATTAGTTTCAGGACAGGACAAATTTTCATTGCCTTTGTATGATTGTCAATGGTATATAAGAGTGTGCTTTTAAATCCTTTAAAAGTCTATTATATTTATATTATTATATTAATGGAGAAACCTTCATACCATTATTAGTAGTAATAGTAGTAGAGGGGTCGTTTCTATGATGTCATTTCCTTTTCTTCCACTTGACTTTGGTTTGGCAGACAAAAACTTTTAGATATTACGAAGCTGTGAAAAAATTATCATGCCAACCTAGGATTTCAAGATTTTCATTCTGACATTATAATATAATGATATTATATTGTATGGTATTATAATATTTATTTGATACAGAAAAATAAAAAAGCTAATCATAGAAGCTATATCATTATCAAGTCATTATTATGTGTATAAACTGCCTTTTTAAGGTGTTTTGTAATTGTTTTTAATGAATGCTTATTGGTTTTTAGTTTTTAAATACATGAATAGATTGGAAAATAAATATTGGTGGATGAATCAGCAGTGTTTTCAGATTCAGTATTTGCTGTTCTACATTACTGCGTTTTCTAACAGCGATGTTTCTCCAAGATCTCAGAGAGACTGAAAAACACACACAGTTCAACGCATATTAAAATGTGCTTGAGGAAAAATGACATCATTCAAAGCATGATTCATGAATATCTCTGTGCTTGCCTGGCTTTCATGACTAAATCCTTGTCCCTAGAAAATCCACAGCTTTTTTCTGAGAAAGGCCTGCCCACCAATTACCAGTACAGTTCAGCTTAGACCTGAATGAATTTGTGTACTATTTCCAGTCTGGTTTATCACTAGATTGTTGTTGTTGTTGTTGTTGTTGTTGTTTTTGCATGTTGTCTTTCTAGTTAAAAAGCATGGTAGGGACACCAAAATGTTCGGGACCATTATCCAACACACGACATGAAAAAAAATACAAATTTAAAACCTTATGGCTGTCAAATTTCAGATGCCTGTCCAATGCATCCTTTCCTGCCAAACACTTCATGGGACAGAGAGAGATAATATAACACTTGACGGTACTGCACTCACATGCACCTGTTTGTAGCTCATGAACTGTGCTAGAATATTTGAATACCTTGAGTTTATTTCTTTCATACCAATATACTGATGAAATTTCATGGGCACACTTTTTTTAAACCATTCACCTTAAAGGAACACTCCACTTTTTTTGAAAATAGGCTCATTTCCCAACTCCCCTAGAGTTAAACACTTGAGTTTTACTGTTTTTGAATCCATTCAGCCAATCTCCAGGTCTGGCGGTAGCACTTTTAGCTTAGCTTAGCATAGATCATTGAATCTGATTAGACCGTTAGCATCTCGCTCAAAAATGACCAAAGAGTTTTTATATTTTTCTTAAAGACTGACGGAAAATGAAAAGTTGCGATTTTCTAGGCTGATATGGCTAGGAACTATACTCTCATCTAAAAGTGCTACCGCCAGACCCGGAGATCGGCTGAATGGATTCAAAAATGGTAAAACTCAACTGTTTGCCTCTAGGGCAGTTGGAAAATGAGCCTATTTTCAAAAAAAGTGGCATTCCTTTAAGTTCTTTTCATGCTTTTAAAAGATCTTTAAAAAGAAAATGATTAAACTAAAAATAGTAACTATATGATGCTCTACATTAAAATGTCATAGAAGAAAACAATTACAGTTACACACATTAACCTAAAATGACCCGTTTCTCATTTACGTTCCATTTTCTAAGCATCCCTAGTAAAGTTCTCTAGCAATAGTGCATGGTTTAATCTAATATGGATGAGCTCAGATTTATTCAAAAGAGTGGCCTGCTATTTTTAAAGCCCAGTAATTATGTAATTGCATATGTTAATTTTTAAGAGGATGAAGTGCTGGGAGGTGGGAGACTTTTCCTCACTCTTATTGTGAATCTCAGTGAGGATGGACTTTCTGATAAGTGTGCGGAGGGAGAAGATTATTGTACAGGAATTAGCCCAGGCAGCAGCTTTATAAAGTATCTGTTGTGTATGTGTGTGTGTGTGTGTGTGTGTGTGTGTGTGTGTGTGGTCTTCAGTGTCACTGGAAACTGTTGTGCTGCTTTAGTGTTTTTGGAAACTGTGATCTTTTTTTCTTCAACTCTTTGATGAATAAAAAGTAAAAAAAAAAAATGAGGATGACCAAAGAATCCTAAGAATTTTAATATGCTAAATTTGCTGCTCAAGAACCATTTCTTATCATTACCAAGCAGTTGTGCTGCTTCATATTTTTATGGAAAACATGATACAATTTTTTTCAGGATTCTTTGGTGAATTTAAAGTACAGTAGAACAGCATTTATTACATAGAAATCTTTTGAAACATTACGAATGCCTTTACCCTCACTTTTGGTCACTTTAATGCATCCTTGCCGAAATAAAAATATGAATTTAATTTAAAAACAATTCATTTTGATCTGTTTCGTATAAAATCTGATTTACAATAATGAAGAATAAAGACAAAGTTCACATACAAAAGTCGCAATTCCATAACATTGTGTTTTATGTACACAGGATGCAAAATGAACACATGCCATGTACCAAATATGAGTAAGAACTGTTGCTATTGAATAATAAAAAAATAAAAAAAACTGCAACAATACATATTGAAAAATTGCAATACAAGACTGATAGCCAATGATAATAGCACAAGCAAACTCAATCAGATGTTTATGTTTATTTGAGTAAAATGGCATTACAATTTGTTAAGCAGAATTCAGACTGCACTATAAAACTCCTGAAGGTCAACTACAGGTCTTAGTAAATAAAGCAACACAACAAGCCCTTGAGAACATGTATATTATTCATTCCCACCAATGGCCTCAGCTGAGGTAGATTACGTTCAGCATCTATCCGGTGACCTTCCTCTGAGTCTGCGGAGTATGAGCTGCCACGGCGTCTGCTGAGGTCATTACCAAACACATCACACGCTGCGTCACGTCTAAAGAACCACACTTGCATCATGACAATGAGTCAACAACAGCACTCAGACACTGAGATGCATCAAGAACCATGAGGAATCGGATCTTGACTCACTGAATCGAAAATCGAATCCTGCTGTGCCTACAAATTCCCATGTGTTCAAAACAACAACAAATCTATTTTTGCTATCATTCGTCAAAACACCATTGACTAGCAGAGGAAATGACAGAAGGTATCTGCAAGTATCTGTTTGACATTTAAGCTTTGGAAAACCCATTCCACTTCTGCATATCTGTTATCTTATCTGCTTTTCTCTCTATTCCCTCTGACTCATGAATATTTAACTCTCTTCCTGAGACCGCCCACTTCTTCTTTGGCTCCGAGCCTATGAGCCTGGCCGGACTAGATACCCTTCAGCCAACCAGTGCTCTTCATCAGGGCGAGATGGAGCGAATAACAGGGCTAAAATCAAGGGAATGGGACGGAGTGAAAGCAATATGGTACTGCAGAGAACAACACAAGCATTCAGTAACATAAACTGCTGCTCTCTTTCCTTTCAAACAGCACTTGCTGGAAGGCATCGCTCTCACTGCTGCAGATATGAGTCTAATACTCTCTCCAGATCGGCCCCCTCAAAAAACTCACACATACACAACCGTACTTCAGATATCAGAGGACTCGTGAGGTTGAGGGCATTCAGTCAGTATGGATGGAGGTCACCAGACTAATCTATTGTCCTTCTGAGTCAATCGATATGCGAATACAATGAGAGAATTAATACAGAATCAGAATACAATGTCATTATTACACAACACAGTATCTGAGTAAATAATACAATAATACAGTTACAAGCATGTTTTGTGTATCTCTTATGTTGTTATTAAAGTTCATCAGTTCACCTTCTTTTCAGACAACCAGTCATCTTATCTTGTGATTGACTCGTTTTAGGAAATTTTAAGTAAAAATTTTTGTCCAAAAAAAGTGCCCAAAAGTAAGTCTAGCTCCTCCAGATATACAATGTTTGAGATCTTTTCTAAAAATAAATTAATACTTTTATTCAGCAAGGATGGATTGAATTGATCGAAATTGACAGTAAAAATTGTACTAATTACCAAAAAAATAAAAAATAAATGTTTACAAATCAAATAAATGTTCTCCTTTTGAACTTTCTTTTCATCAAATAATAAAGAAAAACAATTCCACCAAAAAAAAAAAAAAAAATATATATATATATATATATATATATATATATATATATATATTTATATATAATTCAACACTTATTATAATATATATATATATATATATATATATATATATATATATATATATATATATAATTCAACAATATATAATTCAACACTTATAATAAAGAGATATTATTGAAATGCAACCTTGGTAAGTGTAAGAGACTTAAATCTTTCAGACTCAAACTTCTGTATACAAGCAAAAAAATTTAGAAAATTCTTAAACCAAACAATAATTGAACCAATAGAAAGTATAACTAAATTGAAATGTTACTTTAATAAAGTATTTAGAGCAACAAACAGCTTTTAAGTTTTATTGTTTCAAATGGTGCATACATCTATAAAATCTCGCCATTTCTGCCTTCCTAACATTATTTCTGCTGATATCGTGAGTCACATCTACTATTGCCAAGAGCATCCTTGTAATATCGCCCTCCAGTGGACTGCCTAACCATGAAGTTTACATGCGGTGCTGCCTTGGAATTTGGACAAAACAACGTAGTTTATAAGCAAGCACAGTTTTACAGCCTTCTGTTTGGAATAGTCTTTCCGTCTTTTCCAAGTCTAACATGGTGCGTAGGCAGGCAGCTCACTAGAGTTTGGACCAGAGCTAATATGTCTCAGAGATTAGGTGATTCGAAAGACGTCAGATTGAAATAAAGTTCTCTGGGTGAGTGTCAATCAGGAAGAATGCTGTTCTGTCAGATGGTCCTCCTGTCTCTCTCTCTCTCTCTCTATCTCTCTCCACACCGTGAAAGTGCTGACAATGAGGAGACCCATCACCTCTCCAGCAGCTGATCCAGAAACAATTGAGCCGCTGAGAAATATCATCATCTTGTGTTCAGACACAATAATTCACAATCACCTGGACTAGTTTATTAAGAGGTATCTTAGATGATGAGCCAGCAGTAATCATTCATATCCTGATGAGACCCTGGGTTATAAGTTCTGCTCCTAATAGACCGAAGCAGTGAGAGGTATACAATGAGCTGCCACAATTCAACAGTCAGAAAGTAAGGGCACACAAATTATGAATAGACACCAAAATTACAAAAATGTTAATCACAATGAGTGTCTAGAGGATGATAAGCTTTTTGATTGTGTGGCTGTCAGTAGACCTGTGTACTGTGTAGCCACACTTTTGACTGTAAGCAAAAAGTCTGTTCCACATTGCAGCTTATTCTAGTCACAAATCACCCAGTTAGACAGCATGAGACATTCTGTTTGACATAAGGAGCTTTTACATGTCGTAGTTCTAGGAACAAGCCAGCAATTTCCCTCTCGGGACATCTTACTGGATGCATTCGCACCGGGAGCAGGAACTCTGAAGCAACCGACAGCCACAACTTTATGAACGGTGTTTATTAACAACATGGGGAAGTCGTGGCCTAATGGTTAGAGATTCGGATTCGTAATCCAAAGGTTATGATTTTGAGTCTCGGGCCAGCAGGAATTGTGGGTGGGAGCGAATGTAGAGTGCTCTCTCCACCTTCAATACCACGACTGAGGTGCACTTGAGCAAGGCACTGAACACCCAACTGCTCCGGGTGTGTGTTCACTGCTGTGTGCGTGCAAATTTGTGTCAATTTCCTATGACAGCTTGAAGTGTTATTGTCAAAGCTTAAAAAAGAACAAAATGCTGTAGACAACTGGTAAATGCCGTTATCGCTGTTTTCCATGTTCGTGGTGTTAATATTTTTGCACAGCTTTTTAAAAATTGCATTTTAGCTGGTGTTTTGTATGCATTTGGCCAATCAGCGTACACTACATCACTAGTAGTACCTATAGAACTGTTTTAGACCCTACTTTGAAGTAGGAGCTAATTTATGGCACTTTTCACAAACCGAGCCGATTCATGCCGTACCGTACCCTACTGAGCCGTGCAGACCCGAGTCATACTGTAGAAAAGTCTTTTCCTTTAGTTTCAGTTACATCTTTTACCACTAGAGGGTGCATATGTTCCATTTTACTGATACCTATACACTGATACCTTCCCTTTAAGACACTGAGCATATACACTACAAGTGCTGGGTCACGGTGAGCAACCGAACTTTAAAGTTGTGTGCGTTCATGCAGAAAAGTAAGTTTATGTTGCATTCTCTAGCGGAAACATGAATGTTAATAATGTTGCTGTTATTGTGTTGATGATACACTAATCTTGTAAGCATATATTTGCACAATATTCGGTTATTTGTTGATCTGTGTTGGGAAGCTAACATGCTAGTATCACAGACACATGCTGCAATGTGTTGTTGTTATTTTTACATATAAATCTTGATCTGTTAGCTATTTTGAGATCGTTTTGATATGCTGTGCTATCATGGTTGTGAATTTGTCAGTAAATTTAAGACCATTGATGATTGTTTATCTGCATCTGTTCAGAATGGAAGTGTTTAACATTTTAAGTAAGTTAATGGAAAGACTGTAATATTCTTTATAACTAATTTCCACAATTTCTTTATTTCAGACCACACATACATGCAGATACAGACTCCAATGCCTTTTGCCTGTATTGTATACCTTAATGCTCACCAATGTGGATTGTAAAACCCAACTCATTAAAGCTTTCTTGGATGTTACTCTCTGAGCCCTTTACTCTCTAACCGGAGTCACCAGTTTGCCAAGGTCTATCAGAACAATCCAGAGGTTCCACCTCTACAAATGGTCCTTCGAGCCGGATGGTAGTAACCTTGAAGACAACATGCAGTCAGAGAATGAGATAAGCAGCCCAGTTGTGCGGCCTCGTACTAAGCGGGAGAGACATCCACCAGCCTACTTAAGTGATTATGATGTTGGGTATGAACCAAGCCACATTCCAGATTCCAGTGCAGATGCAAGTAGTATGACGCCAGTGGCTACCATTCCCACTGCACGATCAGACGAAGAGCCTGTGCCTTGCAGAACACCTTCAGCACCTTCATCTGCGAGTTCACGTCACAGCCAATCCAGAACAAAGTCCAGCAGAAGTGTCAGATCCAGCCGGACCACAGCTTCACAACTGACAGAGATACAGGCAGCTATTGTAGAGGAGAAACTGAAGAGTATGGAGCTTGCGGAGATGCAGAGACAGATGGTGGAGGAGAGCAAAGCTGAAGAGCAGTGCGAGTTTCTGGATCAACAAGCACGCCTAGCACTATTTGAGAAAGAAGATTTACTCAGAGAGCAGCAAAGGAGAAGTCGCCACTTAGATGAGGAGGCTCGTGCAGCACATAAGACCAAAGAACTGATCACCAAACAGCTCGAAAGGCAGCGCCGCATTAAGCAGAAGGAGATGGAGCTGGAGGAAGCACGTCTCATTGCCTCACTTCTTCAAGAATCAGAGACTGAAAATGCAGCAACGGTTCCACAAACCAGACGTGAACTTGACTCAGGGCAGGTACAGACTGATAAACTTTGTTCACAGAAGGTAGAGGTTGCTCACCACACACCACATCAGTTATCTGATAATACACAGCACTCTACACCTCACATACATCAGAGTGATCCTGTAACTACTAAGTACACAACTTCACATTCTGTTCCTGAGCACATCACATCTCTCTGTACATCCAAATCATTACATGCAGAACCCTTAACAGTTGTTCCTTCTCCTATCTATCCTGTAGCATTGCCAAACGTGTTACCCCAAGTGGTAAAATTGCAGACTGCAGATGTTTACCCTCCTACAACGGTGCAGCCATCCTTGTCTTTTGAGAGACAAACTTATAGTCTAGGTCAGTCAGGTGCCAACCTTACATTTTCAGCTAAACCAAATATGTCTCAAGATTCAGCACGGACCAGTTATGCCCAACAACCTACCTTTTTAGTTCCAGCAGACACTCAACCTCATCCTCCAACAGGTCAGTTTCAACAGCCTGTTAGGCAACTACAGTTTAGCCCACAGCCATTATTAGCGCCCACTGTCCCGTGTGTACAGCCACATTCACAGCCACAAACCCCGGTAAATATGATGGACATGTTGATTGCCAGCTCATATGGTATACCCAAACCAGCTCTGCCTAAATTTGATCGTGGTAAGGAGTCTGAATTTGCCCTACTCAAAATGGCACTAGATAGTCTCCTGGGTGGCCATGCTCATCTTACAGAGCAGTTCAAATATCAAGTGCTGCTAGACAGACTAAAGCTACCAAGTGCCTACAAATTAGCACAAGCCTACATGCACGACCCCACCCCTTACACTAGGGCATTGCAAGCCCTCCAAGACAAATATGGGCAACCCCGTCAGCTTGTACAGAGTGAACTTGGAGCTATATTGAACTCTCCACCAGTCAGAGTAGGAGATGCTGAGGCATTTGATGACTTTGCGCTCTCAGTACATGGTCTTGTGGGCATGCTTCGTTCTTTGGAAGGTGAGAATGGTTATGAACTGAAATGTGGCTCACACGTAGACAGACTTTTAGCCAAACTGCCTGCCAGTTACCGTGATGGGTTTGTTGAACATTGTCTAAGTCGTGGTATACTTATAACTGGAACAGACAAAACATACACTCTTCTGGACCTATCAGCATGGCTCCAGCTAAAATCACAGGCAAAGCGCATCTCCAGCCGAGCTGTTGACATGTTTCAAGAGCAGATGAATCCTCACAGGAAAGGGAAGAGAAGTCAGAGTCAGTCATCATCTGTATACTACAACACCAGTAGTAGTCCAGATAAAACACCCCTTACCTCTCCGTCTCACTGTACCTTCCCACCAAAGCCGAGAGACAAGTTTAAACCTTATTGTCCGTACTGTGACACACGAGAGCACTATCTCAGTTTGTGTTCAAAATTCAAGTCACTGACAACTACCCAGATCGCAGAGTGGCTTAAAGGCAAAAGCTGTTACCGCTGTGGACGTAATCACAAACCTGAGGCTTGTACCCTCAAGAAACCCTGTAAAATATGTCAAAAGCAGCATCTTACAGTGCTACATGATGTGAACATAGAAGAACCCAACAAGATCCTTATGGTTAGTGCCTCTCCAAACACCATTTATCTTGACCGTCCTAACCATCCTCAACAGGTCATGTTAAAGGTGGTCAAAGTACTTTTGCATAATGCCGAACACTCACTTGAGGCATATGCTTTGCTGGACGATGGTTCTGAGCGGACTATCCTCCTTTCTACTGCTGTACATTATCTCCAGCTACAGAAAGAACCAGAAACACTTTCTCTAAAAACCGTACGGCATGAGGTTGTTCACCTGAAAGGGGCATCTGTGTCTTTCGAAATTTCCCCAGCTGACAACCCGAAACATAGATACAAGATTAATCATGCATTCACTGCTGATGACCTGGGTCTTTCCGAGCATAGTTACCCAGTGAGAGTACTGGTGAAGAAGTACAGGCACCTACAGGGACTGCCAATCCCAGCAATTGACAAAGTGCGGCCTATGCTACTCATTGGCTCTGACTTTCCACATTTGCTTATCCCTACTCAGCCTGTTCGAGTTGGCCCTTCGGGGGGACCGGTGGCAATATGCACTTCCCTTGGTTGGACACTCCAAGGTCCTGCCAGTGTGATTCATCTTCCTTCGGATGAGCAGCAGTGTTTTTTTACTGCAGTAGGACCCACCAACTTTGATCTTCAAGCGCATGTGGAGAAACTGTGGCAAATTGACACTTTGCCTTATATCAGTGAGAAAGCAGCTACCCGATCCAAGTTTGATCAGCAAGCACTTGAATTGCTTGAGAAGCGCACTGTTAGGTTGAATATAAATGGCATAATGAGATATGCTACACCACTCCTTAGATGCAAGGACAGTCCTTGTCTGAAAGCACCTAAATCCGCTTGCCTTTCACTGCTTCGAAGTACAGAGCGAAAAATCGTAAATGACACAGAACAAGCCATGACCTATTGTCAAGAGATTCAGAAGCTGGAAACTGCAGGCTATGTAAAGAGATTGACACCTGAGATTGTAGATTCCTCTGCTGAGACATGGTACCTCCCTCATCACTTAGTCCACCACAATAACAAAGCAAGGCTTGTTTTCAATTGCTCATATCGGTACAATGGACAAGCGCTGAATGATCAACTTATTCCTGGTCCCATCCTGGGTCCTTCCCTTCTTGGTGTTTTACTCCGGTTCCGTGAGCACATAGTGGCCATCAGTGGAGACATCAAAGCAATGTTCCACCAGATCAGACTTTTGCCAGAGGATCGCTCACTATTACGTTTCCTCTGGAGGGACATGAAGAGGGATGAAGAGCCAAGTGTCTTTGAATGGCAGGTTCTCCCATTTGGGACTACCTGCAGTCCTTGTTGTGCCACATATGCACTACAAAGACATGTGAAAGACAATAGTGAAGGCTATGAAGATGTGCAAAGGTCTGTAGAACAGGCATTCTATGTTGATAACTGTTTGCAGAGTCTTGATTCCCCAGAGAAGGCCCGTAACCTTATCGACAGGATGCGTGAGCATTTGTCTTCTGGTGGGTTTGAAATCCGCCAGTGGGCCAGTAATGTACCTGCTGTAGTACAGCACCTTCCAGTTGAAGCCAGAGCAGCCAGTACGGAATTGTGGCTTTCTGAGCATAGTTTAGACCCACAAGAGCCAGCTTTAGGTCTTCGTTGGAATTGTCTCACTGACCACCTTGGATATCAACATCGTCCTGTTGACTACTCTGAACCCACATTACGAAATGTGTATAAAGTACTGGCCACACAGTATGACCCACTTGGGTATCTTATACCCTTTACAACCAAAGCAAAAATACTGGTTCAAGATCTCTGGAAGCTCAAGATTGGTTGGGATGACCTCATCCACCCAGAAAGTCTATTAGTACAGTGGCAAGCCTGGGAAGCCGAACTGGCCAACTTGCACACTGTTGAGATACCAAGAGCATACATACCACCATGCGCTGATACAGTGGGCACACAGAAGACCATCCATATTTTCTGTGATGCCTCTGAACGGGCATACGGATCGGTCGCTTACCTTCACACTCAAGATAAGCAAAAGCAGATCCATGTAGCATTTGTGATGGCAAGGTCCAGAGTGGCTCCCCGCAAACAGATATCAATGCCCCGTTTGGAGCTTTGTGCAGCTCTCACAGGAGCGCAGCTGGCAAAGTTGCTCAGTAAAGAGCTGTCGATTCCTGCAAGCGATATTATCCTATGGACTGATTCAACGACAGTCTTAAGCTGGCTGAGATCAGAATCCTGTCGCTACAAAGTCTTCGTAGGGACACGCATCGCTGAAATCCAGGACATGACTTTGGAGTCAAATTGGCGATATGTCAACACCACCGATAACCCAGCGGATGACCTGACTAGGGGGAAGACTTTGTTAGAGTTAAGCAAATCTCAGCGCTGGAGTCAAGGTCCACAGTTCCTCCATCAACATCCTAGCTCTTGGCCATCACTGCCTGAATTCGCAGCTCCTGACGACCATGATGAGCTGAAAAAACTATTATTCTGTGGAAATGCATGTCTCGTCAAGTCTCAGTCTGACATCTCCAATATTAAGAGTTGGAAGGAATTGTTGAAGGCTACTCACCAGTCCCTTCACGGGGCGGCTGCTATCATGACTGCAGCAGATACCATAGCAGCTGAACTACACCTACTAAGACAAGCTCAGAGGGACAGCTTCCCAGAAGAGGTTGCTGCGCTGACTAAAGGTAAATCCATATCGGCCCAGAGTCGTCTTGCTTCACTTTCCGCCGAGTATGATCAGACACTTGGCTTAATTAGAGTCGGGGGACGACTCCGCCGAGCTGAGGGCCTAGATCCAGACACAATACATCCCATAATATTAGAGCCTAAACATCAGATTACAATGCTCTTAATCAAAGAATATGACAACCAGCTTCTGCATCCAGGTCCAGAACGAGTCTTAGGTGAGATCAGACGCAAGTACTGGATCCTGCGTGGCAGAGAATCCATCAAGAAACACCAGTACAATTGTGAGACTTGTCAAAAATGGAGAGCAAGTCCTGTAATTCCAAAAATGGCAGACTTGCCCCCTGCACGGCTAAGACTGTACAAACCACCGTTCTGGTCTACTGGTATAGACTGTTTTGGCCCTTTCACTATTAAGATAGGCAGACGCACAGAGAAGCGCTGGGGTATCATATTCAAATGTATGACAACAAGTTGCATACATCTTGATCTTTTGGAGAACATGGACACGGATGCCTTCCTGATGGCATTAAGAAGATTTGTATCACGTCGTGGTAAGCCATATGAGATACTGGCTGATAGAGGCACAAATTTCAGAGGAGGAGCCACTGAACTCCAGGAAGCCTTCACATCGTTACAAGGTCCACTTAAGGAGCATCTAGCCAGCCAGGAAATTGCTTTCCAGTTTAATCCCCCACAGGCTCCACACTTTGGAGGAACCTGGGAGCGAGAGATACGGTCAGTGAAAAGTGCTCTTCAGGTAGTCTTGGGCAATCAAACAGTGACTGAAGCACTCTTGCGTACAGTGCTGGTAGAGGTTGAGGGAATTCTCAACTCTAAGCCACTCGGCTACGTTTCATCAGATGTTGCCGACCCAGACCCTGTTACACCGAATCTGTTACTGATGGGTCGTCGAGATGCCTCACTCCCACAAGCAATCTACTCCTCTAGTGATTTGTTAGGGAAAAGACGATGGCGACACAGCCAAATTCTAGCTGATCACTTCTGGGTAAACTTTATCCGGCATTACTTACCAAGCCTTCAGCCCCGCCAGAAATGGCAAAAGGACACTGCCAATCTGAGTACTGGACAGATCGTTATGATAGTTGATCCACAGTTGCCCCGAGCTTTGTGGCCTATTGGCAGAGTGGCTAAAACATTTGCAGGAGTAGATAATCGCATACGTACTGCAGAAGTGCAAGTGAAAGGGCGCACTTATCTACGGCCTGTTGCCCGGTTAGTTAAGTTGCCATCGTGGGAGGATGAGGAAGGAAACAGTAACTAACACGGAGACTTTCCTAACTAATTACAAATTAAATACTAAATTTGGGGGCGGCAATGTAGAAAAGTCTTTTCCTTTAGTTTCAGTTACATCTTTTACCACTAGAGGGTGCATATGTTCCATTTTACTGATACCTATACACTGATACCTTCCCTTTAAGACACTGAGCATATACACTACAAGTGCTGGGTCACGGTGAGCAACCGAACTTTAAAGTTGTGTGCGTTCATGCAGAAAAGTAAGTTTATGTTGCATTCTCTAGCGGAAACATGAATGTTAATAATGTTGCTGCTATTGTGTTGATGATACACTAATCTTGTAAGCATATATTTGCACAATATTCGGTTATTTGTTGATCTGTGTTGGGAAGCTAACATGCTAGTATCACAGACACATGCTGCAATGTGTTGTTGTTATTTTTACATATAAATCTTGATCTGTTAGCTATTTTGAGATCGTTTTGATATGCTGTGCTATCATGGTTGTGAATTTGTCAGTAAATTTAAGACCATTGATGATTGTTTATCTGCATCTGTTCAGAATGGAAGTGTTTAACATTTTAAGTAAGTTAATGGAAAGACTGTAATATTCTTTATAACTAATTTCCACAATTTCTTTATTTCAGACCACACATACATGCAGATACAGACTCCAATGCCTTTTGCCTGTATTGTATACCTTAATGCTCACCAATGTGGATTGTAAAACCCAACTCATTAAAGCTTTCTTGGATGTTACTCTCTGAGCCCTTTACTCTCTAACCGGAGTCACCAGTTTTCCAAGGTCTATCAGAACAATCCAGAGGTTCCACCTCTACACATACCATGCATGGAAAAGCACCATTAGTTCCCCCAAACTGAATTCCTAGAACCAAATACATTTGTAGCTCCTGCGGTGCAAACACGCAAAATTTTTTAACTTCCTCTAATAGTTCTAGGAACTATGAAAAGTTCCCTCCAATGTGAGAAATCATGCCTGAGGTGACAGATGATTTATCAATTTATGACAATTTTCTAAAAGCACATTCGGATCTATCCCAAACAGATGAACTTAACCCTAGCATTTTTATTACATTGTTTATTGAACTTATTGAGGCAGTCCAGAAATTAAATGTCCATTATGTGACGCAAAATACTTAATGCTCTATTGCATATGAAAATAACACGTTGCCTTCTCTAAACGCAATCCTAAACCTAACTGATAGTGTTAACAAAAGCAGATGTAAGATATAACACATTTGAGGAAGAAACCATAACATTTTAGCTACTGCAACTCTTTCATTTCACTACAAGTTCTTTATTGTGACTCGTGTGTCACGGGACTCGTACCCAAACATTACACATCACAAGTGCAATGCTGTACCAGGTGTGCAACCGAGCAAGTTTACTATGAAAGAAAAACCATACATATGGAGCCAATTATGTGATGCAAATATTATCATATTAGACAGCAATTTGTCTTTTGAAAATCATATTTCCAATGTTACAAAAACTGCATTCTTCCATCTTAGAAACATTGGCAAGCTACGAAACATGTTATCTGTTTCTGATGCAGAAAAGCTAGTTCATGCATTCATGACCTCTAGACTGGACTATTGTAATGCACTTCTAGGTGGTTGTCCTACTTCGTCAATAAACAAGCTACAGGTAGCCCAAAATGCAGCAGCTAGAGTCCTTACCAGGTCAAGAAAATATGATCATATTACCCCAATTTTACAGTCTCTGGACTGGCTGCCTATTAAGTTCTGTATCAGTTACAAATTATCATTACTTACCTATAAGGCCCTAAATGGTTTAGCTCCTGCGTACCTAACTAGCCTTCTACCACGCTACAACCCATCAAGCACCCTAAGGTCACAAAACGCTGGACTTTTGGTAGTTCCTATAGCAAAGTCCACTAAAGGAGGTAGAGCTTTCTCACATTTGGCTCCCAAACTCTGGAATAGCCTTCCTGATAATGTTCGGGGTTCAGACACACTCTCTCTGTTTAAATCTAGATTAAAAACGCATCTCTTTCGCCAAGCATTTGAATAATGTATCTCTTAAATTGTGAGTGTAGTTGCATCTGATCAAAGGTGCATTTTTATTCATTAGCTTGGGTTAAACTAATTTTAGTTTGTTGGATCAGCAGCTGCGCTAATGATGTCTCTATCTGTTTCTATGTTTTGCCACAAGATTTACATCCCGTGGTAACTAGGATTTACACAAGCTCCAGTCTGGATCCAGAACACCTGAGAGGAGATGATGCTGACCCTCAGAGGAACTCAGATGATGCTAACCCTGAATCAACAAACAGAACTAACAATTATTGCTACATGTGTGACTGAATCATATAACAATTATTAATTAATAATATTAATAATGTTCATCGTCTAGCTGACTACGTCTTGTATTAATTTTTTCAAAAAATCCTGTCAAACGTGCACAAACTGACAGTCACCACCATAAGCTACTACTAAATATTGTAGAAACATTATTTTCTGTAAAGTTGATTTGTAACAATTCGTATTGTAAAAAGCGCTATACAAATAAACTTGAATTGAATTGAATTGAAAATGTCAAAAAGAATTAGTTTACAAATCATAAACTGTGGTAAAAGGTCAAAAAACAGTATTGTGCAAGGAAATGCAATGAAATAAGTCTTTATTCAACAACAATCTGCCACTGTATTCATAATATTTGTGTGAAAAGGGGGGGGGGGGGGGAATTGTGTTTTACATGCCACTAGTTTTCATTTCAGATGTAAGGTGCAGAGACATATACCTATATACCTATAGATATATTTTTGTAGTTTTGCAAAAAATGTAGGTAGAAGCACATTAAAGGGGGGGTGAAATGCTGGTTTTCACTCAATATCCTGTTAATCTTGAGTACCTATAGATTAGTACTGCATCCTCCATAACTACAAAAAGTCTTTAGTTTTATTATATTCATAAGAGTAAGATAGTCTGTACCGATTTTTCCCGGAAAAACACGACTGGCTGAAGGCGTGACGCGAGAGCGTTTGGAAGCTGTGACATTACCGTGAGGAAAAAAACATCCAAAACAAACCATGGCTTACAGTCAGATTCAGCCGTTTATTTATGATCCAGAATCAGATCCCGAGGCTGAAACTGAACGAGAGCAGCAGCAGCAATGACTCGCTCCGAGCGGGGCTCGAACCCAGGTCTCCGATGGGAGGGGACGCACTAACAAGGAGGCAGAGATATTTTAAGCAGTTTTACTCACCGCCTGTGGTTCCAACACACGATCGTGACCCTTTTTCGTTGGGACTGCATCATCCTTAAGAAATAAACGATGTGCAAATCCGTCGTCAAACTGGGCCTTGTTTGTAAAACAAGCATCTTCGAAATGCAGGGAACAAACAAAAACACTTGCACAACTCCGTTGACGCTCTGTAAAAATAAACTCCGTCCACTGGTCCCTTAATGCTGTTTTTTCTTTGGTAATCTGTGCAGGGTTGTCTTGCCCTGGCAACCAAAAACACACTTCTTTTGTGACATTTCGCGACGCTCTCGCTCTGATCAGTGAATGTCTGTGCTCTCAGTGCTCTGCTATACGGGAGCGCGCTCTTCCGGGAGAAGTGCCCTTAGGACCCATATAAGGAAATTCCGCTCCATCTAACGTCACAAAAACGTTAGAAAATGTGGACAAAAACAGCTAAAATATTCATCTTTTATATATTTTTAGTTTTCTTGTAAACTCAAGGGGAAAATTCAACAAATAGATCTTGGTTGAAAGTCTGATTATTGCAGCCAGAGCCTTCTTAAACTTTGTTTCCTTAAAATCCAGCCAGTCAGTTTGGGACTGGTGACATCAGTCAGATCTTGAATTCATTGTGTGCACAAATTAGAAGGAACTGCAGTGAATGCATTATTTTATTTGTGTTGACGAAATGCATCTGTCTTTTATCTTTTTGGCTCAAAATACATGAAAGAAACTGCATTTTGTCAAGAAAAACTTTTTCAGGTGACATAATTCATTCAGTTCATAAACACTAAAAGTTATGTTCACAGAGTCTTCATTTCTTTGATCAAAAACACAGTAAAAAGAGTTATATTGTGAAAAATAATATTATAAAAATAACTGTTTTAAAATGTAATTTATTCCTGTAATGCAAAGCTACATTTTCAGCATCATTACTCCAGTCTTAAGTGACAGATGATCCTTCAGAATCATGCTAACTTGCTTATTTGCTGCTCAATTATTAATAATGATTCTTAATATAGCAATGTTTAAAACCGTTTTGACTAAAAAGATATTTCCGAAATATTGTCAAGTTACTTTGATGAATAGAAAAATTCAGAAGATCAACATTCATTTGAAATAGAAATCATGTGTAACATTATAAGTCTTTACTGACATATTTGATCAGTAGAATGCATCCCTAAAAGTATTATTTATGGACATTTAAAAAAATAATCACACTTTTGAGTGGCAGTTTATCACAGTTTCTTCAAAAATACTAAGCAGTTCAAAATTTATAATAATTATAAAAGGGTTTTGTGTGTGTGTGTGTGTGTGTGTGTGTGTGTGTGTGTGTGTGTGTGTGTGTGTGTGTGTAATGAAGCTGAAAATTCAGTTTTGGCCTCACAGAAATAAATTACATTTTTACATAAATAGAAAAGTGTTTTAATAATAATTCACATTATTACTTTTTTTTTTTTTTTACTGCAAGTAAATGCAGCCTTTGTGAAAACAAGAGAATTCTTTCAAACTTTCAAAATTCTTAAAATGACTTTTTAATTCTAATTAGTAAGGTTGCCCTTGATGCCCCATATCACAGTTGCGTGCTGTATTTTAGTATATCTTCACCTGATCACTCTCTGTTCCAGTGAAACCCCTAAATAAAATAAAAACAAACTGATACTGATATACATCCACTGACATATAGTTGCTATTTTAAAAGCTTTATTTGTTAACTGTATTTGTCACATACTCTATGGTGTAAATGGTGTCTCTAAACGTACTACACACAATTGTCGCATTAATTTTTCATGTGCTTAGTACCCACAGGATGAGGTGGCACTTAACGAACTTACCGTGAGCCCCAGGCTCGCCTTTAAATCAGACCCTATTAGCAGAAGCATCTGGCGTCGCACATGCCTCTGCATCCACTCAGTGTGCAACACCCACACTCCCATACGCTGCATTTACTACACCACTGCAGGACTCACAATTACCTCTCACATCTAATCATCCAAACACCCTTATCCATGTGTCAACACTTCAGCATGTTACCCAACAAAAACACGGCTGCAGAGAGCGGCATGTAACTTTTTTCATTTCTAAGTGAATGCCTGTGTTTATTTGAAGTAAAACTTGATTTCAACTCAGCAAGATGGTGAAATTTAGTTTCTCAGCACAAGAAGCCTCATTTGAAACACACAAACACACACTAAACAACTGGAGAAGAGGTATCCCCAAAGGAGGAAGTCTTCAATGTGTGAGTTAATGAAACTCGTGGTTCTCTGAGGCCCAGGACAAATGGAAAAAAGGTATGAGAACACACACACACACACACACACACGTTTGTTTTTGTGAAAAGTGGGGACATCCCATAGGTGTAATGGTTTTTATACTGTAGAAACTGTATATTCTATCGCCATTCACCAACCCTACACCTAACCCTCACAGGAAACTTTGTGCATTTTTACTTTCTCAAAAAAACACATTCTGTATGATTTATAAGCGTTTTGAAAAATGGGGACATGGGTTATGTCCTCATAAGTCACCCTCTCCTTGTAATACCTGTGTCATACCCATGTCATTATACAAAGTTGTGTCCTGATATGTCACAAAAACATGCCCACCTACAAACACAAAATGAAGTAATCAAGCCAGAAGACATCATAACAGAGCTGGTACTGGTCTGTGTATGTTGTCGCTCTAGAAAAAATTCAATGACCAAGCCCAGATGTCATATGCTGACTTTATAGACCCAGAAAAATGATGTCCCACACAATCCCGAACTCTTCACTGGGGAGTCTGCAGCTATCCTGCACTCAGATATATGGAGGCCCTTTTCTACCTCATACAAAAAAATTAAAATGGCAATTGGGACAGTTTTAAAGTCACAATTTTCAGAAACTGAGTTTGTAAATTGCAGTTATAAGATATAAAGTCGCAATTACGCAAAATAAAGTCACAGCTAAAAGTTATGAGGTCAGTTATCAGAAACAAAGTTGCAACTGAGAGACTGCAAGATAAAAAGACAAATTCTGAGATTTCTGAGAGACATGATAAAAAAAAAGTCACATTGTGAAACAAAAACATCATAAAAAGATGCATGAATTATGTATGAATCAAACCCAGATTATTATAATCATGCGAAAACAGTCGCAATTACTAGAAAAGTCGCAAATGATAAGAAACAAGGTCACTCTTTAGTTTTAAGACCAATACTCAGTGTTAACTAGTAACTGTGATTTTAAACTTTTTTTGGATGATCATAATGACAAGAATTAGAACAGTAATGAAGTAATGAAATTACAACATCAATTGTGAGTTACAAAATGACAATGAGAGATAGAAAGTTACAATTGTGAGAAACAACGTTATACATAACAGCTATAAAATCACAATTGTGCAAAATAAAGATGCGATTGACCATTCACAGGGAGCTTGGACATGCGATCCGCCCAATCTGAACATGGATATCATGTGCAATCATTGTAATATATAAAGTCATACTGGAAGATATATCACACCCAGATTGTTATAATTATGAAAAAATAGCTGCAATTGATAGAAAAGTCTTTAAAATTACAAGAAACATTGCAACTGCAATAAAATCAACTGTGCAAAATGAAACTGCTATTGTGAGATATCAAGTTGCAAACACATTTTTATTCTTTTCACTCAGACTTAGAAATGGGTTTCCATGGTGACATGAAAAGCAGCAGACAAGTCCACGAGAGCATAATCAGTATTGTAATGGAATATTATCATTATATGTCGCTTGTTTTTCATTTAATTAGCGTAATTGTTATTGACATTTAAAAGAGAAATATACTTTTTTAGCTCAAGAAGATGTAGTTATAGTGGCTAACTGGGTTGTGTTAACTCACCAAATACCCGACCATTACAAACCACCACCAACTAGCAAGTAGCACAGTAGCACTGTGATGTAAACTAAAGGCTACTGGCTGTAAAATAATAAGCACAAGCCCTTCAAAATGTCCTTTTGTTTCAACAGTAAATATGTCAACACAGGAAAGAAATTAATTAATTCACATTCCTAAAGTCAGTTCAAGGGGTTGTTAAGACAGCACAAGCCAAGAGTGATGCTTTGTGAAACCAAAGAAACTGCTTTACTTCACGTTAACTTCTCTCAGTGCACATGAAATGCAGGAGAGATCTTTAAAGATCAATAACACCCAATGCTGAAGGAGGATGGTGATGGATCAGGATTTCATCCTACATTTATAGCTCAGGCTGACACCAACTCTACAACATTGGTTTCGGCACTTTCTCTTCCTAAGGAACGCTGCGCGGAGACTTGTAATTAGCATACTGCACTGGACTAAGACATTGATTTAAATAGAAGCATTTTGAAGGCCTGTTTGCGAATATTTCAGGGTGAAAGAGAGAAATAGGGAGGCAGAAAATGCAAAATGACTCACAGATGCTAAAGTGGTGTGAATCACACAGAGTGGTCACTCAGTCTGCACCAAACACACACTTAATAGACTCTATACACACCAACACACACACACAAAAGAGTATTATTACATACTTCAGTGTTTCTTTCTACATTTTAGTTACAAGTAGACAGAGGAGAGTGCGTTAAAAGAGTATAGCTCACTAAAATTGTGCATTGCCCTTCAGAATTCCAGAATAAAGAAAATTATTACTACTTACCTGTATGTTGTTGCAAAAAAACTACAATGAATGTGAACTGGAGCTTTCATCATATAATAGAAATAGAATACGTTTATCAATTTGCTACAAACTGTGGCAGTAATTGTGTGAAGCCATCCTCCTGTTAAGACTGAAGAGTTTAAAGACCATCGACTCTACCGTGCAGGGACATAAGTATCGCTTTTGATTCATCCTCTTTTCTACACCTTGCTTCAGTTCGGTTTCAGTTTTAATGACCAACTCTTACTATGTGTTTCCATATCCATACTATTACTACTACTCACAAACCATGCATCACACACTAAAGGCAGTGCAATAACAACCTGCGCACTTTTCCCATGTCTGCTAATACGCTACTTTCTTTTTCTATTGGTCTCTGGAATTGTTAGTCTGCAGTCAACAAAGCAGATTTCATTACATCTATTACTAGTAATTCAGGACTGAACTCTAAGTTCTAAGCTCGGGGCAGCTGAAAGTATGTGGTGCAAATCAAAAAATCCTACTGACCTATGTATCAGTCACTCCTCTCTTCCTTCTCTGATAATGTCTCCACTGCTAAATGTCTCCACTGCTAAAATGACATACTATCATAACAAAATTAACAATTCGTCTAACTCTTGCATGCACTTTAAAACATTTTCCTCACTCCTTTGTCCTCCTCCCCTCCTTCATCAACTCTAACAGCTGACGACTTTGCCACATTCTTCATTAATAAAATTAAAACCATCAGCGAACAGTTTTCCACACCACAATCTGACAAGCACATCTTATCATCAAACATACACTCGTTCACATCCTTCTCTTCACTCTCTGAGGAAGAAGTCTCCAAACTCATCCTTTTTAATCTTATCCACTTGATCCTATTCCATCTCATCTCCTTCAAGCCATTTCTCCTGCAGTTGTACCTACACTCACTCACATCATTAACACATTCCTTCACACTGGTGTTTTTCCCTCAGCAGTTAAAACAGGCTCCCATAACCCCACTACTTAAGAAACCCAACCTTAACACATCTCTTTTAGAGAACTACAGACTGGTTTCCCTTTTTCCTTTCATTGCAAAAACATTTAAACGAGCTATGTTCAACTAAGTTTCTGCCTTTCTCACTCAGAACAACCTCCCGCCTTGCTCTCAGTTTTTGAAGCCCTAAGACTGGCAAGAGCAGATTCTAAATCTTCAATAATAATCTTGCTGGATCTGTCCACTGCTTGAGAGGTGAGGTGTCCAAGTCGCAACATTAACTACTGGGGTGCCTCAGGGCTCAGTTCTTGGACCACTTCTCTTCTCTGTCTACATGGTATCACTAGGCTCTGTCATTCAGAATTATGCTGATAACACTTAATTCTAACTCTCATTCCATCCTGATGATCTGACAATAGCTGCTCACAACTCACAACACAAGCTTGTTTAACAGACATTTATTGCTGGATGAAGGACCATTACCTTCAACTCAACCTTGCTAAGACAGAACTGCTTGTGGTTCCATTAAACCCATCATTTCATCACGATTTCACCATCCAGTTAGGCACATCAACCATAACTCCTTCAAAAACAGCCAGAAGCCTTGGATTTATGATTGATGATCAACTGACTTTCTCAGACCACACTGCTAAAACTGTCCGATCCTGCAGATTTGCTTTATTCAACATCAAGAAGATCAAACCCTTTCTTTCAGAACATGCTACACAACTCCTTGTTCAAGCTCTTGTTCGGTCCAGGTTGGACTATTGCAATGCCCTCTTGGCAGGTACTCCAGCTTCTTTTATCTAACCTTTACAATTAATCAAGAACACGGCAGCAAGATACATTTTTAATGAACCAAAAAGAATGCATGTCACTCATCCGTTTATCAATTTGCAAGGGCTACCAAAAGCTGCTCGCATAAAACTAAAGGCATTAATGTTTGCCTACAAAACTACCACTGGCTCTGCACCCCTTCACCTAACTTCATTATTTCAGAGTTATGTGCCCTCTAGAAGCTTGCGTTGTGCAAGTGAATGTTGCTTTATTGTGCCATCCCAAAGAAGCACAAAGTCACTTTCACAGATTTTTTAATGAAATGTTCCCTCCTGGTGGAATGACCTGCACAACTCAATCCGAGCAGCTGAGTCCTTAGCCATCTTCAAGAATCAGCTAAAAACACATATCTTCCTTCTTTTTTTGACCCTCTAAACTCTAGCACTCTCTATTCTAATTAAATTCTTCAAAAATCTTCACTTGCACTCTATTCGTTAACTGCTTTTTTTCTTTACAAAAAGATTAGAAAAGCTAGTGTTTTTTATTCTAATTGTTTTCTTTTTATTTATTATATAATGAAAAAACCTTGCAACATGTACTGCATTACGTTGAGACTTGTTATAGTACTTGCATGTGATTGCTCTTTTGTTGATTTTGATTGCTTCCATTATCCCCATTTGTAAGTCACTTTGGATAAAAGTGTCTGCTAAATGACTAAATGTAAATGTAAATTTTCAACCAGCTTTGTAAATGAATAATGTGAAACACTTTTTGCCCATGTTACCTGCAATCACATAACCACATATTTTTTTCTCAGCAAATATCCATTGGATGATGCAAAATGTGTCATCTGACTTTTGACAGCTTCAGGGCTTTTGTTAAAACTATAGATCAAATTTATGCATTTTGGGGATTAACACAGTTTTTTTTTATTCCTTAAACTGCTGTGCCTAGATCACTGAGTGAGCTGAATTCAAGAACTGGAAAAGTCTGATTAACTGTAGATCTGAATCAAAAGAAGGGTTCATTAAATCAGACCATTTCTCTCAAGTCGAGATGAATAACTGAGAAGACTTGAAATATAGCACACAAGTCATATTAATCACTTTTATGATATTTTTATGGTGATTTTGTATCTGATTAAAGGTAGAAAGCTCATATTCTCATCCTTCAGAATTTTTCTGTTCATGTCACACAGGTTTGCAGCAACATGAGGATGAATAAATGATGACAGTATTTTCATTTTTTAGTGAACAATAACTTTAATTTGCTCACAAACAAGTATTCTCGTCTGAAGCTGGGGATATTTGGTGATTAAGAGAGACGCACCAGTGCTCTTGTAAGCTGGTGCAGTCAGGGTGCTTGGACAGGATTATATAATGGGACAAGAATTCTCATATCATCTTTAAAAAAAAAGACATAATTAGCCATCTGCTCTCTGTGGAAGTAGCAACACCAAAACGTCAGAGAGTCTAATCAGGAGAGAGACAATGAGCAGACAGACAGCGTGTCTTTGAATAGACTGAGAGAAATTAGGTTTTTGCATTCTTAGGGTTTTGCTCCCCGATAACGGAGAGGCCAGAGCTTATGTTCAATCTCAACGTCTGGAAAAGCTCCATTTTCTCTATTAAGTTCCCAGACTACATTAACTTATTTCTGGAAAGATGGATTGGACAGATTGTGTGTATTGTTATACTTTCTATACTTTCTATGCTCTATCTTTAACAGCTTAATTATGGTGTAACAGCTGACAAAGCACCAAGAACAAAATTGCTCTCCAAAAAAAAAAAAAGTTGTTCAATCTGATTTTAGCACAACCAAATCAAATCCATTCAGGTCTGAAAAGCAAAACACACAGAAGATCCAATGCTTACAAATCTGATTTAGACTTTGGTGATTTTTAACCAAAACGTTTTTAAACAGGGGGCCGGGACCCATTGGGGGCCTCAGCAAGCTTCCATGGGGCCCAATACGTTTATTTACATTTATTTAAATAAGTGCCTAATTAGTCCGATGCATGGAGAAACTAAGTAGTTAGTCATGAGTGTTTCCTGGAAAATGTAGAAACTTCGTTACACATTCATCATTTGAACTATATTGTTTAACACATTATAATGACGTCAAGTAGCTGATGGAGCATAACGTAACTGCTAATTATTCAATTTGAGATCAAATCAATTTCAGATTTTTGCTGTAAACATCTTGAAACTTGAAAATGCTGTTTTCGGATGTTTGTGGGAACTATGGATTTGGGAAACGGCATATCGTTGAACAATGTTGGTAGAGGTGGGATTTGCAAACATCTAACTTTCTGTAATTGTTGGGAAATGATAAAGTTTCTAAATTCACATAAAGGGAACCACTGATGTCACATGGACTATTTTAAGAATGTTCTTATATGTTTCTGGGTTTCAGAACATTTCAGTAATGTGGAGGGTCAGAAAGTAACTCAAACCACATTGAGAGGCAATCCAAAACCTATTTGTACTGTAGTGTAAACGCTAATCTGGCCAAATGCATTTTGGACAACACCAAAGCTCTTCCTATTACCTTGTCAATCAATCATTGCACTAAAGCAAGGTTTTGAACTGGAAGAAAGAAAATAACCATCCACAAAAACTGGATGAGCCCTTGCACACGCATGCATTATTCATATACCGTGACATGGATCATGTGAAGCACACACATCTGAAGTTCATTTACAGCTGCTCGACTAAAAATAACGATGAGCATCCAGCTCAAAATGTCACGTTTGTGCAGAGATTAACATTTGAGTACATTCGCCCTAAGACTAAACTGTCAGGGTCTGCCTGTGCCCTGCCCTCTGCTCCACCGAGACACAGTCTCTTCAGATCAAATTATCAGCCTGAATAACTCGATAACGCGAACTGGGGTGATAAGACTGATAAAGACCTACTCACTCTGGAGGTCTAATGGTGGAGATAATTAGCTGGCCTTTCATTCCCTTCCTCTCTCTCCTGGCACCAACACTGGAATTAATTGAAATCACCTTAAACTACATATTGTATTTTTTAAAATAATGATATTTCACTGAAACACAGATTTAATATTCATCAGTGTGGCTCGAAGGAAAAAGAAAAAGCAACGGTAATGCATTCCAGTCATTAACTGAGGCTGGTTGTTGGTCAGACTTCAGAAGCCGGGGCTGTTTAGATTAGTGCTCAACTTATTTGAAATGGTTGAATCTTAAATTATTATAACATTTATATTATCCGACCTGGAAAATGTGGTTACTTCATCACTTGTTAGGGCTGACACACAGTGCCCTTGATCGTGAAACATAACTCCAAGTTGCCCCTGGGAGACTGTATAATATGTGTACGAGGACGCTTTGTATAAAATCATCAGCTAAATGACTAATTAACAATTAGCACTTCCATTATCCTCAATTATGATGCCTGGAGGAAAGGCAGTAACATTTGTTAATGCAGCAGCGGTTAAAGACTTTAGCTTGTAGCAGAAAGAGATGATCATAACTTGCTCCAGTATCTCCATATTATAAGTCACTTAATTATTAAACAAAAAATTAGGCTACTTATTGGCAATTTTGATACATTGATATAATACACAGTAAAAAAACTTTGTTAGTTGTTGGGCCTAGATTATGGAATGGTTTATGGAGTTTCCATTAGTATTTCTAGTTTTAAAATTCAGGCTAAAAACCTATTTGCATAGAATGGCTTTTAATTAGGGGTGCTGATTTGTTGAGTGGTGTTCAGCACTTTACAGAACTATAAAGTAGTTCAAAAGTGCATCATAGAAGAAATACTTTTATAAAATACTATTATATTTCTATTTTAAAAAAGTTAATTGGCTTTATTTGACCAGAAAATATTATATTTTAAAAGATAACACAATGTCAGTGTATTGAGAAATAATGTAAAAAGGCCTAAATTGCTACAAAATCTACTAACCTGTGCATTTTCATGGTACATGTTCATTAAAATCATGTTTGACAATGACAAACATCGTTATTATAGTTGTGGCAACCATGGCTGTCAGTTTTTAAGCTATACAATGGACTTGGAAAGTTTTCAGAGCAGCTAAAGATAAGAAGCGCATGATCCCACCTTGGAACTTGAAGCCCTCTATCTGGATCCAGAGGCACAGGTCCTCCGTGTCGCAGTCGCACCTCCAGGGGTTCCCGCTGAGCCCCAGCGAGCGCAGCGCCGGCAGCGCGATCAGAGAGCTAATGTTGAGCGCCGTCAGGTTGTTGCGGCTCACGTCCAGCACCTGCAGCGCCGCGTTCTCCGCGAACGCGTCCGGGTGGATCTCCGACAGCCCCGGGTTATCCGTCATCCTCAGCATCACCAGGCTGGCCAGCGGGCCAAACGTCCGGTCCTCGATCTGCGTCAGGCTGTTGAAAGACAGATCCAGGTAGGCGAGCTTGCGCAGGTTGCCAAAAGTAGACTCGGAGATCTCCGTCAACGAGTTGTTGCTGCAGTCCAGGTACACCAGGTCCGACAGGTAGTTGAGCTGCAGCGCCGGCAGGTCGCCGATCCGGTTATTGGAGATGATCAGCTGTCGGGTGGCCAGCGGGAGATCCACGGGGAAGTCGCTTAACTGTTGCCCGGCGCACTGGACCACCAGCTGGTCGTCGCACACGCAGCGGTCCGGGCAGCCGGCGGTCAGAGCCGGGGACGGCGCTACATCCATAACGAAGACGAAGAGAAACACCAGCCGCAGTGACTGCGCGCTCGGCTCGGGCAGAACACGCATGATCCCGCCGCCGGCTTCATCGACTGTGCGTGCGCTCGCGCATTCTTCATTGATCTGCGGGATCCGGTTCGCTCGTTACTGCTGGCCAGGGACGCGTCGGAGCTGTTCTTGGGATCCCCTCGCAAGTCTCCTCAACAGCGAAGGTGACCGTGCTTGGCGCGTGGTCCGTTCTGTGGAGATCACCATGAGCTCATTCGTTGATGTGTTGGTTTAAGGTCCTGGAAGTAGTTTGCTTGTCCATTTTGCGTAGTTCAGGTCTGAACAGTTGAACTGATTTGCCTCACAAGTCCGTGAGTTGGATGGCGTGTTGAAACGCAGTTAAGTTGCGCGACGCGGTCCTGAGGCGCACCATCGCGCTGTGTGCTGCTGCTGTATGGCGGCTCCACTCTGTGCTTCTCTCTGCAGCTGTGAGTGAGTGAGTGAGTGAGTGGGAGAAAGAGAAAGAGAGGGAGGTTGTTGCACTGAGTCTGACACAAGTCTGTGTGTCCTGCTAATTTGCACAGGAGAAAAACACACTCTTCAATGCTTTCAACATACAGGTGGATGACATTTCTTTAAGGTTAAATAGTTACATATGTATTGATTAGTGATTAATCGCATCCAAAATTTAAGTAAGTTTAAGTTTACATAATATATGTGTGTGTACTGTGTATATTTATTATGTAGCCTATATACATACACTCACATACAGCATATATTTTGGAAATATTTACATGCATAAACATTTATATATTTATTTTCTTTTTATATAATATTTAAATATATAAACATAACATATTTTTCTAAAATATTTTTATGCATGTGTACGTGTTATACATAAATATACACAGCACACACACATGTAAACAAAAACTTTGATTTGGAATTGATCAATTGTGATTAATGGTTGACAGTACTATATATACACAGTTTATAGGTAGGTAGTCACGTGATCAAACATTATGCAAACATTTCATTTTAACATTTTTTTTTTTTTTTTACCTTTATGGGAGCATTACTTTTGAATGTTCTCTGCACCTTCTGAAACAAGCAGCCTAATGTTAGACAAACATTCAGGAAAAAAAGTTTCATGAATGTTTATTGTTTTTTTGTGCCAAGATTTTAAAGCATTCATAAAGAACAGATAATTTAGAAACACTCTGTAGTGAGTTCGTGTGGCAAGGAAGAGGACAAAGGGGTCGGCTGGACTGCTGACGTATTTATTTAACCAAAACTAAACAAAGAACAAAGAAAATCACAAACACCCAAACGGGGACTCTTATTCTGACACTCCGTCAAACTTCCGGTTCACTCCTTCCGGTTCGGGTCAGCAGTCCGTCTCTCTCTCGCTTGCATCCGTTTCTCCCGGCGTTTTATACTCTCTCCACGCCAATTACTAGAACGAGAAACAGGTGATGATAATTTTTGCCCAAACCACTCACTTACCGCTCGTCTCCTGATTCTCTCTCCCGCTGCAGACGTCGCTAAACCACGCCCCCCCTGCCACATACCCCCACCGCCCGACTCAGGCCGGGGAGCCATCCGGCCTGCAGCCCCCCCCCCCCCATTTCTGGAGAGGAAGTCGGCCACCGCCATCTGAACACCCGGCCTGTGGATCACCTTGAACTTAAAAGGCTGAAGAGCTAGATACCAACGAGTGATCCGCGCGTTGGTATCCTTCATGCGGTGGAGCCACTGCAGCGGAGCGTGGTCCGAACAGAGGGTGAACTCCCGTCCCAGGAGATAATAGCGGAGGGTGAGGACGGCCCATCTGATGGCAAGGCACTCTTTCTCGATGGTGCTGTACTTAGCCTCTCTCTTCGAGAGCTTCCGGCTAATGTACAGCACCGGCCGTTCCTCCCCCTCTATCTCCTGGGACAGGACTGCTCCCAGCCCCCTGTCCGATGCGTCTGTCTGCAACAGAAAAGGGAGAGAAAAATCAGGAGAGTGTAACAGCGGCCCGCCACACAGAGCAGCCTTGACCTGAGTAAAGGCCTGCTGACACGGCTCCGTCCACTGGACCGTATCTGGTACCTCCTTTTTAGTAAGGTCAGTCAAAGGGCTGGTGAGGTCCGAATAATTAGGAATAAACCGTCTATAATATCCCGCCAGCCCCAAGAACTGTCTTACCTCCTTTTTGGTCTTGGGTCGTGGGCAGGTCGCAATAGCGGCAGTCTTATCAATTTGGGGACGCACCTGCCCATGCCCCAAGTGGAAGCCCAGATACCTTACTTCCACACGCCCAATCGCACACTTCTTTGGGTTGGCCGTGAGCCCCGCTCCCCTCAGCGACCTCAGGACAGCCCTCAGATGCTGCATATGCCGCTGCCAGTCATTACTAAATATAATAATATCATCTAGGTAGGCAGCAGCATATGCAGCATGGGGCCGTAGAATCCGATCCATGAGGCGCTGGAAGGTAGCTGGGGCCCCGAACAAGCCAAACGGAAGGGTAACAAATTGGTGTAATCCGAACGGCGTTGTGAAAGCTGTCTTTTCTCTGGACAATGGAGACAAGGGGATCTGCCAATAGCCCTTTGTTAAGTCCAATGTCGAATAAAAGCGAGCCGTGCCTAGCCGATCAAGCAACTCGTCAACCCGCGGCATTGGATACGCGTCGAATTTCGACACAGCATTCACCTTGCGGTAATCTACACAGAATCGGACTGAGCCGTCCGTTTTCGGAACTAAAACTATCGGGCTCGCCCAGTTACTATTAGATTCTTCTATTACCCCCATGTCAAGCATAGCGCCCAATTCAGCCTGAACTACTTGTTTCTTGTGCTCAGGTAAACGATACGGCCGGCTGCGAACTACCACGCCCGGCTCGGTCTCGATATGGTGCTGAATTAGGTTAGTACGGCCCGGCAGGGGCGAGAAGACGTCGGCAAACTCTGCTTGCAATTTCGTTACATCAGTGAGTTGGGACGGCGAGAGGTGGTCTCCACCTGGAGCCAGGGCGAGGGATTGGGGTTTGATATTCGCCTCTGGCCCGAGATCATCCTCTCCGCCAATCACCGTTGCCAACATCACTGATTCCGCCTCATTCCATTTTTTAAGGAGGTTGAGGTGGTATATCTGACTGGACCCGTTCCTATCGGACCGTATTACCTCATAATCGAGATCTCCGACCTGTCGTGCGACCTCAAACGGTCCCTGCCACTTAGCCATTAATTTGGAGCTCGACGTTGGGAGTAATACAAGTACTTTCTCTCCCGGTGCAAATTTGCGTAACCTAGTTCCCCTGTTATACAGCTGGCTCTGGCGGTCCTGGGCTTGTAACAAATTCTCCATGGATAGCCGCCCCAATGTGTGGAGTTTTGTTCTCAAGTCCAGCACATACTGAATTTCGTTTTTGCCCTGAGACGGTCCCTCCTCCCAAGTTTCTCTCAGTACGTCGAGCACCCCCCGGGGCTGGCGTCCATAGAGAAGCTCGAAGGGGGAAAACCCCGTGGAGGCTTGTGGGACCTCTCGCACAGCAAATAACAAGGGCTCTAGCCACCTATCCCAATTTTTGGCGTCTTCGTGAACGAACTTACGAATCATGGATTTAAGTGTGCGATTAAATCGTTCGACCAGGCCGTCGGTTTGTGGGTGATAGACGCTAGTTCGAATCGATTTAATGCCCAACAATCCGTACAGTTCGCGTAGCGTACGTGACATAAACGCCGTGCCCTGATCGGTGAGGATTTCTTTTGGAACCCCCACCCGGGAGATAAGACGAAACAGGGCATCCGCAACACTTTTAGCGGAAATGTTGCGGAGGGCCACCGCTTCAGGATATCGTGTTGCATAATCAACTATGACTAATGCAAAGCGATGTCCTCGTGCCGATCGCTCTAATGGCCCGATGAGGTCCATGCCAATTCTCTCGAAGGGGACCTGCATTAAGGGAAGAGGGCGCAAAGGCGCTTTTGGGGCGGCCGGTGGGTTTACCAATTGACATTCCGGACAAGACGCGCACCACCTGCGCACGTTGTCATGAATGCCCGGCCAAAAGAAGCGGGCCATGAGGCGATTTAGTGTTGCGGCCTGTCCCAAATGGCCCGCCATAGGATTAGAATGAGCCGCCTGGAAAAGCATTTCCCGGCGGCTCTTTGGAATTAACAATTGGGTTGTATTCAATTTTGTCCGAGCGTCTTGGGTCACTCTATACAACCGGTCTTTTAAAATGGCAAAATACGGATAGGAGAGCGGGAGGGCAGGTTGGAGAGACTGGCCATCGATGGCGCGGACCTGTTGAAACGCATGTTTTAGTGTCTCATCCTGAGACTGCTCCAGAGGAAAGTCATCACGCTCCGAGAGAATTAGTCTCCCGATTTCGTTCAGTTCCCCTGAAGCAGACCACAGCGACCCTGGCTCAGTTTCTCCCACCTGTACCCGCACGGCCTCCTTCCGTGCCTTATTTCCCCAAGAGGCATCCGCACATAACGACCCCAATAAAACCGTAAACGCAGGCCAATTCGTTCCCAAAATTACCGGATGCCGGAGGTGGGGACTAACCGCCACCTCTACACTATGCTTTTGTCCCCGGAAATGAATGCTAATTGGGACAACCGGATACTCCACCACATCCCCGTGTACACACCGCACCTTAACCACGCGGCTTGTATCCAATGCCCCCGGTTGAATCAGGCTTTGATGGATTGAGGTTTGGTTACATCCCGAATCCACCAAGGCCGGATATGTACCCCCCTTGATACTCACGGGTATTTGGTACTCGCCAGCCTGACCGGGGGTGACCTGTGGGACATCCGGGACCCGGATCATTGTCCCCACCTCCATCGCTGGACACCTGTCCACGAAATGCTCCGGGTCCCCGCAACGCCAACAGGCCAGCCCAGACCTACCCGCCGCCCCAGTGGCAGGGAGTGGATTGGAGAATTGGCGCGAAGAGAGTGGAGAAAAGGAAGCACTGTCCCCCCCAGCAGGCACAATCCCTGCCCCCCTGGGCGGGGCCCTTGGGCTCCCGAAGTGTCCATGGTCGATCCCGCCCCGCCCCCGGGGCGGGACACGAGGAGGGCCGGGTGGACGGGACCTAGGGAGAGGGACAGGGCGAGAGAGAGAGGGGGGGCGCCGACCCCTGGGCACGCCACCATGTGGTCCTCCGCCAGATGGATGGCCGAGTCCAGCGACGTGGGGCGGTGGCACTGGACCCACTCGGCCGTCTTCTTGGGAAGCCGAGCGATGAACTGCTCCAGCACCACCAGGTCGACGACATGCTCCACGTCACTTCCCTCGGCCAGTAGCCACTTGCGGCAGGAGTCCCGGAGCTGTTGGGCCATCGCGAAGGGCCGGCCGGCCTCGCCCAAATCCAGGGACCGGAAGCGCTGGCGATGTTGCTCTGGCGACCGGCCGACCCGCTGGATAATGGCCCTCTTGAGGTCGTCGAAGACCAGGAGGTTCGCCACCGGAAGTTGTTGCGCGGCCACCTGGGCCTCACCGGAGAGCAGGGGTATTAGGCGTACCGGCCACTGCTCGCGGGGCCACCCGCAGGCCTCCGCCGACTTTTCGAAGAGCTCCAGGAAGGCCTCCGGATCGTCCTGGGCCCCCATCTTGTGAAGCGGCAGGTGCATGGGGGCGGCGGGCGGCCCGGCGGCCTCGGCACGAACCTCCCGATCCATCCAGCTCCGGAACCTCTCGCGGTCCTCCTGCTGGGCCTGAACGATGGCCTGGAATCGTCTCTCCTGATCGGTCCTCAGGTCCAGCAGGGCCTGATGTTGTTCTTGGTGCAGGACCGCGAGGGAAGCGATGATATCCGCAAGCGGCGTGGAGGACGGGCTTTGCATGGCGGCGGCGGTCCTTCTTCCTTCCCGGGTTTCGGCACCAGTGTAGTGAGTTCGTGTGGCAAGGAAGAGGACAAAGGGGTCGGCTGGACTGCTGACGTATTTATTTAACCAAAACTAAACAAAGAACAAAGAAAATCACAAACACCCAAACGGGGACTCTTATTCTGACACTCCGTCAAACTTCCGGTTCACTCCTTCCGGTTCGGGTCAGCAGTCCGTCTCTCTCTCGCTTGCATCCGTTTCTCCCGGCGTTTTATACTCTCTCCACGCCAATTACTAGAACGAGAAACAGGTGATGATAATTTTTGCCCAAACCACTCACTTACCGCTCGTCTCCTGATTCTCTCTCCCGCTGCAGACTTCGCTAAACCACGCCCCCCCTGCCACACACTCTATTAATTCATTGCTTCATAAAATGATGGTGTAGCCACTGATGTCACATGGACCAATTTAACGATGTCCTATCTACATTTCTGTGCATTGATCATGGTAGTACCCTTGCTGTCTATGATGGGTCAGGCTTTTTCATATAGTTGAAGATCATTGTTCATTCGAATTGTGAACCATGCACCTCGAGCAGGGCATTTTTTTTCTCTTTGTGTTGTGAAAATAAATGGTAACCATATATCTTTTGAACGGCACCAGGGAGAGTAAATAATGGCTGAATTTTTATATTACTTTTATATTGTGTGAACTTTCCCTCTAAGCAATATCCACTATCCTCGAGCAAGAGCGTTGCATTTTGGATTGTCTGACGAATGTCTGCATCGAATCTATGGCTAAATCCGTGCAGATAGTAAAAAAAAAAAAAAAAAAAACAATGCTATTGCGATGCTGATATTGCTTTTATACAACAATTCAGAGAGTCCAACATGTTTTGAACACAAGCACTCAAAGATGAGATTGTGTGTGTCTGTGTTCTCCTCAGTACCTGAGGCATGTGTGTACAGTGATGTCACAAGACTCCATCCCTGACGTAGCAGAAACAGAGGAGGGACAGAGTGTACAGCCACTGACTTTGACCGTCTTGTCTGTCTCTGTCTCTCTCTGTGAGGCGAGACAGATGGAGAGAGAGACTGTTGCATTCGAGCTGACGCAGGTGCAAGAGAAACATGATATGCACATCGTCTATAGCACAGAGTCTGTTCTATTATTGTTGTGGGAGAATCTTTCTGTCCTCCTGTATCAACAAACAGGGCCAATCGTTATCGAGTGAAACTATTCTTCATTTGAAGATCTCAATCTGTTCCTCCCGGGGCTTTGCACCAGCAAGCCTACATTTGAAAATCATGATTCATTTGATTGTGTAACTTTTATTGTGGTGGAGTAACACTTGCCTTTAGCTGTTCAGGCCTCCCACAGGTAAATCGACTCACCAAGTAGAGCCGTTGTTGTGTATGACTGGGGCACGATACTCCATGCTGGTTGTGTGGGACTGAAAAAAGTAATAACAAAGGATGTGTACAGTGTGATATGTGTCTAAAACTCTGCTCGAGGGTTTAAGCTGAATCAAATTTGTTCCACAGTCCACAACAATAAATAAACAAACATGCACTGATACTTTAATGTGGGTGGATTGTATTTTAAGTCGAGGAATACTAAGATTATTGGGAAAAAATTAATGCGATTTTAAGGTCTTAGACTTGGGACTTTTGGATTTGTCATAATTGTGTTCTATATCTCGCAGTGTTAAATACCACAATTTGACCGTATTACTTGCAGTTGCAATTTCGACAAACTTGATTTTAAGTAGCCTAAATGTAACTTTATTTCTTGCCATTGCAATACCGAGTTTTAGAATTTATTAACAATTGCTCTTTCATATCTTACAATTAACATCATTTTAAGTATATACGACTTTATTCGTCATAATCACTGATCTATAATAGATCAGTGGTTATAATTGTTAGTTTTTTTTATTCAAAAAATCGCAGCTTTTTTTCTCACAATAGCAAATTTTATTTGTTACATTTTTTACTTCGTCTTCGTGGCTGTTTCTCGCAGTGTGACTGTATACCGTATTTTCGTAAGTCGCACCTAAGTATAAGTCGCATCAATCCAAAAATACGTCATGACGATGAAAAAACATATATAAGTCGCACTGGACTATAAATCGCATTTATTTAGAACCAAGAACCAAGAGAAAACATTACTGTCTACAGCAGTGTAGACTACAGGAGCACAGAGCAGCATAGAGCGCCCTCTCGCGGCTGTAGACGGTAATGTTTTCTCTTGGTTCATTTCTCTTTTTCATGTCAAAGTAATTTTGATAAATAAGTCGCAGTTATTTCTTAAGTTATTTCTCACAATTGCAACTTTTTATCTCACAAAGGCGACTTTACATCTTGCAATGGTGACTTAATTTCATCATAAATGTCTTTATATATATATGTATCACATTTGCAACTATTTTAATTGCAACTATTTCTCTGAATTTTTACTTAATATCTTACAGTTTGACTTTTATTTGTCATATCTGCAATTTCATATCTCACAGGGTGCATTTCTATTCTAACAATTGCTACTTTCATTCTAATTATTGTGATTTTCTTACAATTTATTTCTTATTTTATCTCGCGCAATTATCTGTTATATTTTTTCCTCTGACTGATTGCACCAGATTTGTTGATCTGTTCTTTAATAAAATGACCCACATTTTTTAATAGACACACATATCTATGATCTTTAAAGCCGACAGTGATCGAAAGCCTCTCTCTTGCCCACACCTGAGACATCTGCAAACGGACCTCTGGAGCCTGTCCAGAACCAAGGAAGCCTTAAGATTGTGAGACAGGTGTGAGGGGATAAAGACTTGGGTGTCTTCAGTATATAGGGCGGTTGTCTCCCCTGAAAGGTAAGCGCCAAAGTAAACCGAACGATTGAGCTCATTAGTCTAACTTTCATCCCTGGATCATCTCCAGCGTGTCAGTTTGCAGACGACGGAGTGTCAGGTGAAGTTGAGGAGGGAGACTTTGTTACTATTTAATGGCTGGGTCGTCTGTCAGAGGCTGTGATGCATGACACAGTCCATGAAGAAACTGGGAGATTAAGAACAATTTGCCAACAGAAAACGTGATCGTAGTATATTGTGTTTGAGCGATATCTTTACACACTTTCACGACTTCGTTTTTAAGTCTTCGTGGAATTCAGGGTTAAGTTTGTGACATTGTTGAGATCCCTAAAGGAAATATTTGAGATTTCTTAAGGGAATAATCTGAAAAGCAAAAGTTTCCACTCCGTTTAATCTAATTGCTGTCTAGAAGAAGCATCTGAGATATTAGAGATCTTAAGGGATTTAAAAAATGCTGATATAGTTAGATTTTCTGTGCCACCCGAGGAATATAACATCGAACAATTTCTGTCTTTGTGCTCTTTTCTGTATTTGGTTTTTAGCAAAGTCAGCAAAGCATGCTGTGTAGTTTGTGTTGGGTCATTTGCACAGCAGATCCTCAGAATAATTACACACAGAGGCACTCAAACACAGGCATACTGTACATGAGCATAAAATGGACTTTCAATTAGAAAAGACACAGCAATATGCAGGTTTTTTTTTCTGACATACAAATCCAGGTGTTTCATTCAGACACTAAACTGCAGAATCAGTGCAAGGAAACTATTAAAAACACTTAGGCCTATATGTTATTTATACATGTTTAAATAAAACTCCCTCCAAACAGAAAGAAATATCCAAGTCATTTTTAAGATTTTATTTGCATTTCTCCTCTTTACACTCTCAAAATGTGCCGAAATTGTACCTTGAGGAGTATAAAAGCTTGTCACTGGACAGTACCCTTAAAGAGAAACTTTGTACCTTCTTTACCCCAAAGAGTTCATAATAGGACCATATGAGTAATGCTAGTTTAAGGGTACTAATATGCACCCTTCAGGGGTAAAGAAGGTTCAAATGTGTCCCTTTAAGGTTACTGTCCCAGTGACAAGCTGTTGTAACCCTAAAGGTACAATTTCTGCATTTTTTTCTGGCAGTGTAAATATATAGGCCTATTAAAAAATAAACTTAATATTCCTATTCATTGGTTATATATTAAATAATCTACAAACTTTTGAAAACTTGCTTTTATATCGTAAAAAGGGGCGTGGTCAATTGTAAATTGGCTTCTGGTCTCATCTGCGTCCACTCAGTCCAGCTATTTTTAGCTGAGCTAAACAGTTGGTTTTGCTGCTTGATATTGAAAGTTGGGGTGTTTTTTATCATATTATTTTAATGTATTATCTTAATTATGAGCACATTGGTTTGTAGTGCAAACAGTTTTACCGTTAGCTGCACGTTGTTGTTCTCCTCATTATATCGGCTAATTAACCGGAAGTCTCACCAATAGGCTTACTTCCCCTTTGAAGAAAATGGGTGGATAAATTTTGAAAAAATGTGGTGATGACCTGTTCATATTTTAAATCAGTACTGAGGTAGGCTACTCGGTCATGATTAGCTAGTTATTATTCATATTGATGTCCTAAATTGTCTTAAATCTAGATTCGTATAAATTAATGGAAGGGTTATGCCTATATTTTAAAGTAACGTTAATGAATGACATTTTTAGCGAGGTCGCCAGGAAGACATTACATCGTAAGGGTTTGATGATGCGTGAAAAGTATGATTAATGCTGTAGTTTGCTATAATGTTCTTCTTCTTTTTTTTTAATGTCAGGCAATCTTTCAGCAAATGTTAAAAGTGCAAAAAAAAAGACCATCCTCGTTTGGTGTCGCTTGAGTCGCCATCCAGTGAAACAGCTCGGTTTAGAAAGTCCCCTGAAGTTGTGTGAACCATGAGACTGTTGTAAACGTCCTCAAATAATGATACTAAACCAGCTGAAGTGGTTAAAGAAGGCAGCACACCGCCTGGGGAGAGATTAGTGATAATCGACTCATGTTTCTCTCTCTACTCTGCACTCACAAGAGTTTATAAAGTTTATGAAGCTCCAATCAGATTTAGCAGGAATGACCCGAGATGGTTTCATGAATGGACCTGTTATAATAATTTAACGACAACTGTTATGATATAACACAGTTTATATGCTTTAGTGTCTTTATAGAGTGAAGGTCTTTGGTCAGATCTCAGAGTCAAGGGAACTGAATGGGGCATGACGTATCCGGAAGACCACGACACGAGCTAGAGCTACCCACAATGCAACACGACACGTTATATTTCACACACATTTCTAACGTTTTTATTAATTGTATTTGATTATACTAGCTCGGTAGACACATGGATAAGACTCTTTATCGATGTTGCTGATGTTCAGGTGAGTTGAACATGTCTGATAATGATGAACGTGTCTCTTACCGTCGTTACGCTGCGTGTCGTCATTGATCTGAACCTCCTGCTTCCCTTCAGACAGTCAGTACACTCTTGTTTTTCCTCAGATCGTATAAATCTTTCGCCTTTTACTAAAGATTTCCGTGGGGAAGAACACTATGAGTATAAACTAATTTTTTGATGCCCTGCACATTGCGGGGCTTCCTTACGTTGTGAAAAACAGACATCAATGAGTTGATAAAACTAAATGTTTCGACGTTACATTTCACATCTGATTGAAATAAATGTCATGATGTGACAATTACAGATTCAAAAAACTATCACATGAAATCGCTAATTTCTTATTTTATTGAAATGCTATGTCACTATAATCTATGAATTTTCTGCAAAACAACTAGCTTGTTAAATGAATACTCTTTATATAATTTAGAAGGAAATGTGATAAATGTTAAATAATTTATATTACTTTCAATATTTATCCTTGTTTCATTGTACATTAGGTGGATGTTGCTATTTTTTCCATGTTCTTAAGTTTGAAATATAAAATATTGTAGATTCACTAAGTTAACACTTTCGATTAAAACATTCATTAGCAGATCACGTTATTGAGAATGTTATTTTGTTAACAATGCCTTCTTTCTTGAAGTAATATTATTTTAACAAGAAACTAACATTATTATTAACTGCACACAAAGTTAAAAGCCATAAAACAATAAATCCTGCGATGGTTTTCAGTAAAGTTTCTGGTGGCTGGTTGCATGAACTTCTAGACTTGGTCATATACGCTTCATGTGTGGTTTTCATTGTAGTACTTATTCTAAATTACAGGACAAGATGTGTAGTTAGTAAGGTAATTCATTACATTATGAACAATTACACATTTTAGGTAATATAATCAGACTGCTTTTAGATTTCTTTTTGACCCATCTCGATTTTTGCCTTGATTTAAAAAGGATAATCTTGTACCATACTGATATAAAAATACAAAGAGTTAGAAAATACATTCCAGTTGTTGTTATCAATAATATGAAGTGCATTAAACATTGTATTTCTTCAAGTTATCCCAAACTGGGTTTGTGAAGGAATTGCAGGGGGTTTGTGAGTCAAATGAAAAGCTAATCATTAATTAAATGAAAACAAACAACTATAAAAGGATAAAAAAAAAAAAACACCAAAAAATGAAATATTGTATTTGTTTACTTGCGTGTTATGTGACCGTAACCATTACACATTCAGTTATTATACATTCATCATGTATAAAGTGGTGGAGTGGCAGTCTCCTTGTTATATAAGCTTGTGGGTGGGTGTTTATGTGTGTTTTTTTCATTGCATGTGCATGTTACAGAATATCACCTTGCTCTTCCCTGTCTCAAATGTTTCAGACAAGCCTGGGATGCATGCATACATTCATGTGTGTAGGTATGTACATGTCTAACCACAGGGCCCCTGCCCATATCGTATTGCTAGGACCGTCGTGTCTCTCCTGGTCTGAAATAAATCCGTTTCTGCATCAGTTTAGCTTTACTGAACCCTGCACCGTGTCATGGCCTCTAGAGCCATTAAACCCGTAAGGTCACTGACCTGCATGTGAGCCAAGTCTGATCTTCCCATTACACTGCAGACAGAGACGCCTCTCCCAGTCCTTTATTCCACTAGCAGAGTATTGATGTCCTCTCAGAAGATACAAGAGCGTGGTCAAGAACAGTCAGTGCACTTTAGATGAGATCCAGGAGACTGTTTCTGGCCTGCAGTGCTGCCATCGCTCTCGTTTCAATCTTTCATCAAACAGTACACCCCAGCGTTCAGCTGCTTCTGGTCGCTTCACTCCCTCATCGCTCTCACAAACACTTTTCTTCCTTTTGGTTAGGCGCTTAAAGTGACTTCGTAAAGACCTGCTTGCTATGTCCGACAAGCCATGCCTTTCTCATGCCACGCATTGTGTTCTCATGCAGTGAAAAATAAATTGCAGCAAAGTTTCAGCTTTCAAATTCTGTAATTCATTTTAAAGAAATGCAAACAATAACTAGCATTTTGTGGCTCTTTAATGTAGCGATCCTAGTAGTGATCATCTACACTACTAGTTACAGCATGAAATAAACATGAATGAACATGAGAAGGTACAGTATCTTGTTTCAAATGCAGGAAGAGTCATCTTTTCAAGTTCAAGGCCACCGGCATTAATCTACCCCGTCTGTTCATCTGTAATGCCCCCGAAACTGAGTCAAAATATTAACAATATGAATCATGTTTCTTGACTATTGTCTTTCTACTGCTTGAATCATCTGCTTCCTCCATTACATAACCACTGGGTTATGCGTGCATCCAAAAACGTTCACTAAGTTTGAACTGTCAGGACGTCCACATGGAAAACACACTTCAACACACGGCCCTCTGTACATGTGAACAACCTGCCGGGTTTCAGAGGACACTGAAGAGCTGAATGGTGGGTGTAGATAGTGATAAATATAAAAGCTCAGGGCTACTGCTGTACTTTCCACAACCACACCATAAAATACCTATTTTAAAGAGTGGGAGATAATCTGCTGATGTTGTTGTAGGCGTTAAATTCATCTGAAACCGAGGCATTAACACAGCTGTGCTCTCCATTACAAGCCTAATGGAGTGTGTGTGAAGATTGATGAGGCATATAAACCCAGATGGTGAATATACGCACACTTGTGTGGCTCTGTGACCTCATACGAAAGGAACGGATGGGACAAAGGGACTTGTAGGTATTAGGACATGGACTGTGATTGAAAATTCGAGGCGAATGTCATCGAGATAAAATGATGGAGGAAGGAGACTTGTGCTGATATGGTGCTCAATCAACCTCAGAGAGCAACGCTGGCGACCTGCAGCAGAAAAGTGCTGATTCAGGAGGAACGAGGTGTGGACCTGGAGGGATTTTTTTTTTTTTTACTGGAGATTAAGCATTTATGTCGTGACCAAGGAGGAAGAAAACTTGGTTTTTAGTGATCCTCCCTAAATGTTTTGTTCTTGTAAGTAAAATCATGTCCTTTACTTTACATTTCTCTCCCCAGTCATCATCACTATATCTGTGAAGCAGTTTCTGTACAGTCTAGTCAGTACTTTAATAAATTTACAATATGATTATGATTTATGGGCAAATTATTTTTGCAGGGAATATCGCCACCTGGTGGACTGTTGCAGTAAGGAGCAACGTTTTCAAGCAGATCCAAGTACACCCGGCTGCAGCCTGCAGATCGAGGCGGGGCTGCACCTGGGGTGTGGTTGCACGTGCAGCCCCGCCCCATACCTACTCTGATTGGTTCAATCGTCTTTCATAGACTTACATGATAGGAAGGAAATGTGTGCGTAGTTGGTGTAGGACGGAGAATGCTGTTTAAAAAGCTATACAGTTTTACAAAGCCTTTACTATGATGCAGTTTTTTGTTAACTTGACTCACTATGTCTGATTTATTGAATCAAGAGATGTTAGCTGCTGCAAGTTTACTCTTCTTGAAAAGTTTAATTCACAAATGAATAATTGGGACATTCTAAAAGCACGCTTAACGTGAAAGTACGCGGCTTTATGCATTAAAACAGTGTTTTAAAAAGACCAAACTCATTAAACAAATTATTAATATAGCATTCTATTCACAGACAAGCAGATATGAGCACAGAATACGAACACAAAGCGTTTAATTTCCACCCATAACCTGGTTGTCTGTAAATAAAGTGTGTTATTAAAAATGTTTACTGAGTTTGGTCTTCATAAAACACGTCTTAATGCATTAAGCCACATTTAACGTAGAATGTCCCGCATCATTCCAGCTGATTGAAAAGAATCGACTCAATGGTCACAAAATGTATATCGGAGAAGATACCAATTTAATATAAATAGATGATACTTTATAAAGTTTATCTCAATATTTGACAGTGGCTGCGAGACTTCACTAAGATAAGAGCACAATTATCATGAAATGCAACGGTTTACAGGTATGTCCTTTCAGAATCATCACTGACCGATAGAAATAAAAGTTTATCGATTTCTTCACTTTCAGATAACGAGGAGCAGCATATTTTTCTGAAATAAAGGGAAGAAAAGTCTATGTTTTGCAATGTAGTAAAGAAAATTAAAAGTTTCATAAAAATTGAATTGGCAGACACATTAGAATATTGCAGTGTCATTTATCAACTGCATGACGGATAATTATATGTAACAATAATTGTCTTGTCATGCTATATAGATTAAAACAGTAATGATACACCCCTTCCATTTTCCTTTCCCATACTCTGATGATATGAAATAATCCTATTTTCTAAAATTATTTAATTAATAATTAATTCTTCTATCGGAAGACCTGATCGTCTTACTGTGGATAATCAACCCAATTAATTTACTATATTCGTATGTTAGTCTGAAGATCATCTTAATTTAACAAAACAATAATTTCAGGGACATGGCGAGTTACAGGCTAATGTTTTTTTATGTTTGTTCTTTTGTGCATTATGAAGGCTTTATTAAACTGTACAGCGTTTTTAGCATTTTAAACAGCATTCTCCGTCCTACACCAACTATCATGTAAGTCTAGGAAAGACGATTGAACCAATCAGAGTAGGTAAGGGGCGGGGCTACACGTGCAACCACACCCCAGGTGCAGCCCCGCCTCGATCTGCAGACTGCAGCCGGGTGCTTCTCAGCAGATCATCATCATCAACAGGCTCATTTAATGCCTCGACATACTGTGGCAGTATTATTGGTATTGTTAAACCCATTCAAAATACATTTACATTTTCAAGGGTGGAAAATGTGCGAACATGCAATGTTATATGACACTAAACAGTAGAGTATACAATATTACTGTTTCACTGTACTTTTAATCTATTAAACACTTATTATATATAAGATTATATAAATCTTTCTGACCCCAAATTTTTTTGCATGGTACAGAGCGTTCCTTTTTAGGGATACTATATTTGAAAGGGGTCATCAGATGCGACATGCACTTTTACTAGTTGTTAGTAGTAAAAAAAAAAGGGTGTTGTTTAACACTACCACTGAGAGATTTTAACCAATGTATTTATTTATTCACCCTCAAGCAATAGGTGTATATGGCTTTCTTCTTTCAGACAAATACATTCGGAGTTATATTTAAAAAATTCTGCAGGATTCACAATGGCAGTGAATAAGGGTCAAGGTTCTGAAGCCCCAAAAAAGTCCATCCATCATAAAGAGTGCTCCACACAGCTCCGGGGGTTAATAAAAGGCCTTCTGAAATTAATAGATGCATTTCTGTAAGAAAATTATTCACACAAAGCTTTATAAACCATAATATCCAGCTTCAGCTAACTGAACATGAGTCTGTGAATGATAAAGGACTTCGGTGTAGTATAAGCTCTAGCGTAGGGATGTTCACTTCAGTTATTCTCCTAACAACAGACACTCGTTAACCAATTATTAACAGACAAGATTCATAATTAGAATTGAATTAAATTAGAAAGCAACAGTTCGGTCTAAATTTATTTGTTTTAATTTGTTTTGGCTTTTCTTTATATACCCTAGCTTCTTAGATTTTTAATTATTGGGTCACAAATTAGAAATACAAAATGAGCATTTGTTAAAAATAAATAAAAATGGAGGACTATATTATAAGCCAAGACTAGACATTTAATAACTACAACTGTATTCGTCTCAAAGGGAAAAAATAAACTCATATGCCTAGGATTGCTTTAGGGTGAATAAATTATGGACTAGTTTTAATTTTTAGGTGAACTATCCCTTTAATAACCCACACAACAAATGACAATAAGGGAAAGTAGTTTCACAGGCAGAACATTTCATGACACTTAAAAGGTCAGTTTCAACAGATTTCAGGCATCCACCCCGAACAAGAACAAACCTACATGTGAATAAGTTTTCAGATGGCAAGTTGCAAAAGGCAAATGTAGCTCAAGAATGAGAGTCCATTTTAATAGTGCTTTAATAAAGTTCAGAAAAGGCAAAATAAAACTCAATGTTTCAACAAGATACTAAAGATCTCTACTTACATAACACAACTTTCATAGAGATGAGAATCAGAGACAGAGCAGTTTGATTGTTAAAACAGTATATGAATAAACATGTTCCCTCACAGTAGTTCTGAAGTTTTCTTTACTCACGATTAGAAAAGCGAAGCGAAATGTACAGTTCGTAGGATTTGTTAAAGGCTCTCCCCCTTTAGACAAAGGACCTGATACCTAAATTAAATCTGAAAGGCACAAACAAGGAGAAAAAAAAAGCCCCAACACTAGTCCAAGCCATTTCGTCAAACAAACGTACCAAAATGTATCGATAGTTTCAACTGCTGAACATACAGACACCGAACACAGCAAACTGTATGAGGGCACATCTTAAAAAGCCAGACTAAATACTATAAAACAAAAATAAAAGCACCCTAACAAAGCTCCACAGTGCACTGAATCAGGTGCTAAACTCCTCCTCTGAAAGGAGCACTTCTTCCAATAAAAGCACAGTTCGGTTTCATCAACGCTGCCCGAGCTTCAGGAATAAATACAAACTACTAGAAATGTGTAAAATAAGCCTGACCGCAAGTAAAGAATGAAGGGTGGCCTGACCGAGCACTTCATTGACACCTAACACAACAGCTTGCACACAAACACGCAGGACAACACGAGCTCTGTCAGAGCAGATCTTTAGTCAGAGTACAGTTAGAAAAATCCATGACGGACGTACAAACACGGCAACAATTTCGTGAGATCGACAATTTTGCACTAAATTTGCCGGTTTTCATTGGTATCTCTGCTGTTCAACATAAAAAGGTCTAAAAACATAGCAATTACGGAAGGAAATTATGGGAACACAGTTGTTGGTTGCTTGTTTTAGTGTTAGTGGAAGGTGGCGAATGGTGATGAAATGGTCCTCGTGTTGGACGATTCACTGGATTCAGATTACTGACCTAGCTACGGAAATTACCAACAAACACGCGTGTGGATGCAGTAGAAACTGGCCGTCTTAAAACACCAGAGTCAACTTTAGATAACGCCAGACGCTGAAATTGGTTTCATTCATCTGAGGGGCAAGAACATTGTTCTAAAAGAGAAGTTATGGGTCCTGTGAAACTCTACAGGTAAAAGGGCCATCTTAAGAGGGGGGGGGGTGGAGAAAGAAACAAATCTCTTGGATGGCACACGCTATTTTCATGCCGCTATCATTTAAACAGCACAGTAGCACTGGGACGTTACTCTTCAGCCCCTGAAGTGGGAATCTCCTGAAATGTACAGTTTCAGGTCTCGATGTGTCTTGCCTTAAGAGTGCACAGTTCTGGGTTCAGTTCTTTACCATCTACCACTCTGCATCTCCAATGGCTTTGGAGAACACGTAATCCCTCCCGTTCAGATTCATTATCCCGTCTTTCAGGTGAAATTTCCATTTGTTCTTACTTCTGTGAATCTGAAGAACAAGACATCGTCTGAATTTAATTTCATGGACCATAACAAAAAAAAAAAAGTTTGCATTACATTTCTAAAGGTTTAACATGTCACCATTTTTTATGTATTCATTTTGTTCTCTTTAAGTATGAATTTTTCCTTATGCAATGTCAGATTTCACATACAGTAATATAATTTTTTCAAAATACATTTCTATGTAATCTGTTAAACGAATACATACTTCCCATACAAATGTCCAATTTCACTTTAACATTAAATAAAAACTCAATATTTTTGCATTTAATTTGCAGGTTATGGATTGTGACCGTTTAATAGTTTGTTTGCATTTAATGCCACTCCAGCTTCCGTGGCTTTTTCATGGCAAAAAATAATGGCTGAATTATAGCATGTTTTTATTTATTTTTTAATTCATGTAACTTATTTTTGCTAAAAACCCAAACTGTATTTGGCTCTACTCTGGTAAAACTATCTTAAAAAAGAAATTTGAAGATAAAAAAATTAAAATTCTCATTTTGCCAGCACAGGTCACATTTATATATAAAACTGTGGGAATCTATGCATTCTATGTAGACCCAGTTATCACCCATTTAAGAGAAACGTAATAAAAAAAAAAAAAAAAAAAAAAGAATCCCTGATTATCATGGTTTAAAACCTTCAATCCAGAATAAACGTGTATATATATATATATATATATGTATATATAGACTTACAAATGTGTTAACACAAGTGACAATACTAACCTTGTCATACTGGCAAACCACCACGTTCTCAGTGTCGAACAGCTCCTGATCTTCCTCATCACTGACGTCATCTCCACTGTTCAATGGCTCCTAAATTAAAAGACAGTTTGTCTATTTGACAAGTCTATGATTGGACCAAACTAGACACTGTCCAGCACATAAATATCATTTATATACCTTTATATATCTTTATTCATCTTCAATCAGTTTTGAATTTTAGATACTCCTTTTATCAAATTACACATTTAATGGATTTTAATTAACAATAGCACCATCCAAAGAGTACCTCCTCCACTTGACCATCTTCTGCACCATCTTTCTCCTTGTCTTCATCCTCGTCCTCGTCATACTCGTCCTCCTCCTCTTCGTCCTCCTCTGAGGACGTGTCTCCTGCACCGTCCACCTGGAGCACCATGGGAGGTTGCTGCGAGGCCTGTGTCTGCTGTGGCTGTTGTTGCGGTGCCTGTGCTTGAGGCTGTGGCTGCGGTTGAGCAGCTCCCTGCTCCGGCTGCACAGCCATCGCTGCTGCCTGCATGACCTAAAGACATGCAACTCCCCTCAATACACGCAAGCCTCATGCATTTTTCAGTATCGAAGACGTGTACTTTATGCTTGAGGTCAGGAGTTCTGCTGACCTGAGTGTTCTGCTGTACTTTATTTCCTGTGAGGACAATCTGCTGCGGCTGGATGATGACTCCGGTCCCCTGGGAAAGACCTCCCTGAAGAGGAGTCAACACCTACATGAAGAGAAACACACATTCACTGCACTTCGGTTCTCATACACAGATCAGTTGACTCCTCACCAAAAAAAATAAAAAATAAGCTACAGTAAAAACCTGGTAATTGGATAATGGTAAGTTTCCATACTACATATGGTGAAAATAGTAATAGATTTACTGGAACAATACTACTTAAATTTACTTTACCACTGGTAAAAGTATTATCCATTTAAAATGTTTTTTTCAACATTAGGGCAGTTTTACATTTTATACGATAAATGCACCATGGTGTTTTTTGTATGACAATATTTTCAACTTAAATATATTAGCACTTAGCTCACTTTGTGAAAAAACTACCTGTGACACATTCTGACTCATGACATGGCTCTCTTTATGTAGGTAAAAAGGTAAAATCACTTTACCACACAAGTATATTATATATTATTTACTTGCATGGTAATTAAATCTATGCAACAAAAAAAAAAAAAAAAAGTAAAAATAGACAAAGCTAATTACACTCAATTTTATCCACTGGAGTAACCCTGCAATAGTAAAACCTGCTCTACTTCCATCAGATATTTTCCAGTAAAACCATCCTCCATCAGTTCTGATATTGCATTTTAAACCAGACATGATCCGACAGACTTCTTGCATTGGTTGTCTATGATGAGGACCTCTGCTGACTCGGGAAACAAATCCCACTCATCAAGTGCATAGACGTAGTCAAAACACACCCTGCAGTGACAGAACTAGAACAAACGTGTCACTGTTGTGTGTTCTGTGAAGTATGAAGCACTGACCTGCTGTATGACGGGAGCCTGCACAGCTCCAGGCTGCATCTGTGGCAGGACCTGCTGCTGCAACAACATTTGCTGCTGGGGCTGAATGAGGTATTGAGCTCCATTAGAAGCTCTGACCACCTGCAGGATCTGACCTGAACACACAGAGAGATGGGCTTTTTTAAAGGCATTCACACTTGTGTTAACATGCAGAAAGTTGTGAAAAATGTAAACTGTGAACAACACAAAAGAGAGATGACAGAACTTGAGTCTACCAGGAATTTATTGGATTGTAGAAAGAGGACGTTGCAAACGAAATGGATGATTAATGCGAGTGAAAGGCTGCTGGCCAGTTAAAATTATTAGCTTATTAAACAAAGCTTTCACAATAATGATGCATGTTAAGGGGTGGATCAAAGAGAATCACAATGATATCCCTGATTTGAACTAGGTCAACCGATATATCACCAAGGCCGATATATCGGCCGATATTTGGCTTTTTTTTCTTTATATCAGCATCTGCCGATAAATATTTCTGCTTGGCCGATTTATTCGAGGTGACTTATTTTGACTGCACTGAGAACTCACATTCTCCTTGTTTACGGTCTAATACAGATAGAAGTCTAATAATCGTTAAAACAAAAAGGAATTCATGTAGACAAAAAGTATTATAACAAAGTATTATAAGCAAACATGCGTTTATATAATTTAAACAAATCTGAATGACAAATGAACATTTAAAATTTCACAAACCTTGCAAAATCCAATTGTGGGATCTTGTGAATTGTGTACGTGATCTGCATGATAGTGTGTTCTCTGTGTGATGGTCAGTCCGCTTTAATGCTACAAACTTGTTTTCAAATTATGATGCGCTTTACGCATTTGCCCACCTTCATATTACATGGTCTTAAATTAAAAAAAAAAAAAATAATATATATATATATATATATATATATGCTTTCTATCACCCATGCTTTCCAAGATATCAGTAGTCAAAAAAAAAAACACAAGTAAAACTTTAATTTCGGTCGACCACTATTTTGAACTACCGTAATTGCTCAAATAAAAACCTGAACCTTATTTACCTGAAATGCAGAATGTAACTCTTTTATCTGAAGCAGGCTTTTATTAGAGGCAGGCCTTTATTTCTACTTCAATCCGTTTGATAAGTAATTGTTTTAAATAAACCGTTTTAAAGCTGCAGTTGGTAAATTTGACGCTCTAGCGGTTAATAAACAGAACTGCTTGCGTCTTGCGGAAGAACATCGTAGCCGGAACTACTTCTCTCTGTTTATGTCTATGAAGCATCACAAAGGTACTGGGTTACTCCGCTGCGGTACCCCCGAAGCAATCTAAAATAGTCAGAATATAAACACTTGTTATAGGTGCACCCTATATACATTATACATTTATATACATTTTTCTACATTTTGAACACAAACAAAGTTACGGACCGCAGTATCATCAGATCCTATGTTCTCGAATCCGACTGGTTCCTGACTCGAGAAATGCTCCGGCAGTGGGCGTGTACGTTCGTTATCTTGCTCTGCTGATTATCCACAAACATTTCCCCCTGGCCTTTATTTGTCCGTGTTGACCACGCCCCTGGCCACTATAAGAGGCCCGGAGTTTATTTGACTACCGTTTTTTGTTTTTTGAGGAAATACGGTACTTTTTATTAATAAATTTGTCATCCAGACACTTTTCCAAAGCAACCTCACAAACCAAGAGTTATGGTCAAAAATAACTTTGGTCTGATTATAGATTGCATGCTTTAAGGGGGTCATGAACTAAGAAAACAATTCCCTTGATCTTGACATTCTGTAAGAGGTCATTGTACTATAAAAAATATCCCGCAAGTTTCAGAACTCAAAACTTTGGCAGTCTGCCAAAACGACAGTTTGTGGAATGTTCTACTCTATGATTGACGTAATAGTGTGGCTAAACACTGCCTCCGCAGAAGGTGATCAACAACTGCTTCTACATCACTGCCTTTAGCCCCGCCCACCACTTCACCCAGAAAAATGAAGAGCGGCAAATGCAGCTCTATGCAGAAACCAGACAATACACTTTATTTGAATAACTTTAATCTTAAAGATCCAGACCGCATCAGTAAGACTCCTTTGTTCACTTCATTTTACTGCAGATTAGATTTAAAACAAGAAACAATTTGATGCAGGATTTTCAGAAAGGTAGAAACTAAAAGACGATGCTGTGCTGAGTACATTGAATCCGACAGTAATGTCACATAAGTGTATTACTGGAACACAGTTCATTGATGGAGCTGATTATCTGAATCGGGTGAGAGAGCAGAGCGTGTGCGGAGCAGGGGGACACGGGAAACCACTGCTTTAGAACACCGATTTTGAAACTTGTGAATCCATTAGAATCATTGGAAGACAATTGTGATTCAATTATGGAAGTGAAAAAGAATTTGATATGCATTCAAGTTATTTTATAGTCATCTTGAGGCCCAATGGTTGAGAACCACTTAAGATTTTAATGTCTTACCTTGATGAGTGATAAACTGTCCGACACCTGCGGGTAAAGCCAAAGTTGTTGCTGTACTCTAGTGAAACAAAAGATTGAAACAAGAATTTAATCCACAGAGAACACGCATACATTAATGATCAGCTAGAGAGGCAGCGAGCACAATATCCTCGCTGGAATCTGCTGTGTAATCTAATTTGAAGTCGCCAGCTTTGTCTAAACCGTTTTCTAGGAAGACTCCACTCATCTTTTCTCCTGCTGGCATTAATGCTGATCCTACAGAGTATTCACATGTACAGAGAACTACAACCAAACCACGCCAGTCATTCACTGTCAGTGGGACATTTCTGCTTCGTGAGTAACTGTGACTGTTGGGGGATGATGCTGGCATGTTCAGATTTGCATCAAAGTTGGAAAAATGAACAAGTGATGCAGTCAACTCTACAGGCCGTTCACACAAATGACAACAACATTGTATTAAAAAAAAATTATTCTAAATTTAAAAACCGCTATAATGCCATTGAGGAACAATAAATATCAATGGAATCACTTTCAGAATGACTTCAGCTCATTAATGATAAACACCCCAACAGCCAATCAGAGTCAATCCTGCTTTAAAGAGCTTGAGCATTTAAAGCAGCAGACAAACAACGCCCTTAACCCAAGCAAACGGAAACAGCAGAGCTCACAATTTTCAGTTTATGTGAACTCTGAACTTCAAACCTTAAATCAAGTCAAAGTGCAACAGTAACAAATTTTATTAAATGCATGAATCAAACCAAAAAACATTTACTTCAAAATTCCAAACACTAACACGTGAATTAGAAGAACTCGACACTCACCATTCCAGCGCTGCCCATGTGCTGGAAAATCTTGGGATCCTGAACAATGACCTGCTGCGGAGTAGCTGAGAAGAGACACACAAACAGCTGACTATTAGATATTTACTGGATCTTATTTCATTACTAAGAACACGTGCATGTCCGGAGCAGGCCTCACCCTGCTGCACTGAAGGCAGGAGGACTTGCTGTGGTTGGGTCTGTGGTTGCGTTTGCTGAGCTTGTTGGGCTTGCTGCTGTTGAGCTTGCAGAGCCTGCTGCTCCGCCGTATGAAAACCGTCCACCGCCTTGGACTGCATCAGCTTATTCTCCCACAGCTGCTCAGAAACAGAAGAGCAGCAAAATGCAGGTCTGAATAAACCATCGATCCATGCAGCAGATTAGTATTCATCGTAACATCAAACATCTTACCGTTTTCAGCTCCATCAGCACCTGTTCATCCACTCCTTCATCAAGGAAAAGCTCTCGGACTTCACTGATGACATCCTCCATCACTGCTCTGTACACTTTAGGCTACAATGAAAGCAAACATACTGAAATAACTTCTTACTAACGAATTACAAAATATTACAAATCAATGTAATGAATTAACAATTGGTCCAGAATATCAATTCATATAATTGGTTTACAAAGTGGACTAAAATAAAACTGTATTACTATAATACTGTAACGTATTGAACAAAGCATTTCTTGGCAATTTGATTCATGATGAGCCAAGAAACAATGATTAAGATGATTTGGATTGAACTGCGAATTTGACAAATAAGGAAAAATTTTAATTTTAATGGTCTCATAACAGAAGTTGTTAAAAAATAAAATGCACTTATGTTCACAGTTTGGCTTCATGACAACTATCAAAAACATTTACGGTTTAAATCTTTTTCAGGCAAACACAGATTACTTTTTGTATTGTATGTAAATTACAAATATATTTTTAAATACATAAATATATTTGGTTTCTAACACACTTCGTTATTTAGTGGAATCATGTCTGCAACAAACTGAACCGGGACAAAACAAAGCAGTAAACATCGAATGTGTGCCTAGATGTGGAGAGTAAAAACACACGTCAGTGCTTCGACGGAACATCGGGGATGACGTAATTACGCAAAAATACTAGATTGTTTTTCAGCCAGCTCTCTGAAACTGAACCGTTCAAAAGAACCGATCTCATTGAGTCTGACTCCCCAATCACCATTTGGTAACCGGGTCGAAGTCAAAGCAAAAAATAGACACACAGCGTTCATGTAACGCGTCCATAATGGCTGCTTTGTACATAAACAGCGCGTGCAGCACGGCCAAAATGAAACGATATTCAAAACACACGCACTTCCGGAATGAGAAAGCAAACGTCTTTCTCTACCCAGAAACCACATCGCTATGGCGCCACTAATACACAGCTTCTCTAAAAATGAAAACAGGCAGCGGGCTCGCGGTCTGCGTCGCGTCCTGTCCGTCGGCTCACTATTTAAAGCGCGGTCTGGTGTTTATATGCAGAGCCGGTGACGTAGCGCCGAGTAGCACCTTCCCATCCCGGGCCGACTATATTAGAGCCCCGGTATGGCTGTATAAAACCGGGCGTATGAGAGAAGGAAGGTCAGAGGAGGAGAGAGACGCAGACGGTAGCTATGGTGAAACACTGTAGTGCTCAGGCTTCCGTGAACGGGCTTTATTGTGAAAATCGGGTCGTGTTGGGGTTTATATGCAGGGGACTCGGTAACATTGGGGGTCGTGTAACGTTACAATTCGTTAAAATGAGATTGTTGTGATGTAACGTAGCTTAGAAAGGCTTTAGTTGTAACGCGGGGCAACGAACAACACGACTCGGCTCTTATTTGAAATAAACGCAGATCTGTTGAATTTGTTTTGGTGTAATTTCAGACTCCAAGGGTGCTTTAGTAACAGACTCTAATATATCGAGTTAACTACACGAAGAATGCGAGCAAACGTTTTATTTTCCGCATCAAACACAGCTTTTTATACGTAACAATGTACCAAAGTCCGTGTTAGTTTAGCACTTTAATGCGCTTTTTCCAACACATAATAAAGCTTACTGCAATGGATCAGAGCCACTGTTTTCTCCCCATCAGCAAACACTCACACACACACTTCCCTACAAAGAGCTCAGATGGATCAGATTGTGTGTGTACGTGTGCCTAATATGTTTTATTATTGAAAATGCCAAGTGTGGGTTTGGTTTAAATGCGCTGCGTCTAACTACAATGCTTGGACACGTGTGTGATTAGGAGTATGAAGGCGTTTTCTGATCCTTACCACTTGGTTCGAGTTAGCCGAGCTCGCCATTATGAGCGGAAACAAACACACCGCGACTATCAAGCAAGAACCCCAAAAACCATTAAAAAAAAGCACAGAAACACCTAAAACGTTTAAAAAGTTGCCGATTAAAGTTTCTGGAAATAAAAACACAGCGGTTTACGGTCTTATTCACAGTCCCAGGGCTGCCGCTCCCCAGCCGTCCGTCTTCTCCGGTCCTCCGCCTTTATATACGGAGCTGCGCGAGACACAGGGCAGGGTCAAGCGGGCGCTGTACGAAGTATCGCGAGAGTTTGACGCGGTCTTACATCGAACGCGACGGGGTTAGTCAGCAGATCCTGGATCAGCCCTTCGCTATGGAAGCTGTAACAAATCCAGCCGATATATCTTTAAGCTTTATGTTTTTAAAAACGAATTTAAACTCTCAGGAGTCGCTCTCTCATAACATCAAAGTTTGCCTCAGGGTTATGCTTAAATTGCAGAATTAACACAAGATAAATGATTAAAGCAAGCTATGGTGAAATGTATAGCTAGTCCTTCATTGGATAATACAAGCCTGAAGGAGTTATCATGTTGTTCACCACAAGAGAGCGATGTGTACCACTTCATAAGAAACTACTAGTTCTTATCTTAAAATGTATTTTAATCATTCTTTTTCTTGTGTTTTAACTAACAGTGTCAACATTCTTGGAGATAGATATTTAAAGACGTTTACTCCTACAGGGAAGTGAGTTACTAGCCTACCTCATTAGAAAGTTAAAGAGTGGATTGTCTACATTCAGATCTTTTATTCAGGTTTTAGGTGCCTTTACACAGAAGCCTTAAAGCTCAAAATTCAGTGTAAAGATACTATGCCGCATAAATACAGACTAAATTATGCAGCTTGGACCCACGTCAGACCTTTGTATCAAAGGCAGTTTATGCTATGCATTTATGCCTCCTCTGAGAAGCGTTAAACACCTAAATTAAATCACACATCAGGTGAAGCTTCTGTGCCACTTGAATGCAAATCTGGTTGTAGAAGATAAATAGAAATTCATGTTTGCCAGAAGTATGGCAATGGAGTGTCAACATCATGGAATGTATTAAAGGAGTAGTTCACCCAAAAATGAAAACTTTAGTGTTTACTTACGATTCTGTGAAATATAAGTGAATGAAATTCATATAAACTGATGACACCCAAATTATGTATAAATAAATGATCCAAATAAATTATATAATTGTGTGTGTGTGTGTGTGTGTGTGTATATATACATATATATATATATATATATATTAGTTTTGCTTGTATGCATATTTCAGGCAAGTCCCCTTTTCACTGGAGAAAGCAATTTTATGGATAGAGGATTTTGTTTCTTTGATATTTAATTCACAAGACATTAATTGATGAACTTGAGTGGTGTGGATTACTTGTGCATTATTGTGATGGCTTTATCAACTTTTTGGACTCTCATTCTGACGGCACCCATTCACTACAGAGGATCTACAGACGTTCAAGTAATATAATGCCAAATTCTCTTTAAAAGTTCACTCACTTTCATTTCACTTAATCTAAAATGAAACACTCTCTATGCATTGTTCTCTCTGAAATTTTAGGCCTGTCTTTCAAGCAAGAAAAGGCACTCAAAATGAAATGTATTAAAGGTATAAAATACACCTGTATTGTTTTACTCATAAAGACTCAACACAAAGACTAATAAAATGTATCAAGCACAGATTGCTTGCTTATGGCTCCTGGAGTTGCATAGCAACAGAGATGGGCTAAAGTGAGCTGGTGGCTGCTGATTGAGCCTGTATTGCCTTTAGTTATGAATTTTCTATAAAAGTGATGATATATAATATCAAGACAACCTTGCCAGAATGTTAGCAAAAAAATAAAAATAAGTAAAAATAATAATAATGTAATATGATATAATATACATTTTGCTACCAGCTGAATTACCACTGAAAATAAATAAATGAAAACGACTCGTCATTTAAAACTCTGATATTTTTATTATTGCAACTGGAAGACAATACATTACATAAACATTATTTGAAGTTTCAGGAGAAATATGTGAAAAAGTAACAACATGATGTGACATTTATTGTCATACAGACGACGTGGTTATTTACATGTATTGATGAAATAGTTTGATCTTGTTCTTTGGCAATATGATTGCACACCAAGGAAATAGACAGCTTTATACTCGTACAGCATTGGCATCTGAGTGTATTGAAAATAGACCTGGTCAAATACATATTCATCATGATTCCACTGTGCTCTAAAAATCATACGCAAGTACAAGGACGAAAACATATTTGGCAAAAACAAACATCATCAACACTGACAAAACCCTTATATTACTTCACACATAATTTCAGAGGCAGTGAATGTTTTCCAATAAACAATTCATGCATACTTTTCTCCCCCTTTTGTCTTATATGGATTTGTATGAATCTTAGCCATTAAATCAGATGTTTTGGGCACACAAAACAAATGGCATATTTTGGGACTGGAATCACTTTCAAGCAAAACAGCATAGCAGCAGCTTATTGCCTATATGTGGATCAAATAAAGAAGGGCCATCCCACTGTACGTCTCTAATTTTACATCGTACTCACACTTACAGTGCCGCTCCATCACTAGACCCCCTGCCGAAGACAAGCAGTCCTATCTTACTATTGAAAAAAGTGCTGAAATGTTTAATATATCTGTGCTCAGCTCCCCCTGGGGGACACATAACATTCAGAAAGCGATTCATACATAAAGCGCAAGTGGAGTGTAAACATTGTGATAGATGCTGCATAGCAAATATCTGAATGATGCTGACAGATGTCCACTAGCAGCTTTCAAAACAATGTTAAAAGAACAGTTCACCAAAAAAATGAAAATTCATGGACAACTTATTCACCTTCAGCCCATCCAAGATGTAAATGAGTTTGTTTGTTGAAAAGATTTGGAAAAATGTGGCATTACATCACTTTCTCACCACTGGCTCCTCTGCAGTGAATGGGTGCCGTCAGATTGAGAGTCCAAACAGAGGATAAAAACATCACAGTAATCCACAACATGACTCCAGTCGATCAATTAATGTCTTGTGAAGTGAAAATCTGCATGTTTGTATAAGCAAATAATGTCATATGAGTCCTCAATCCATAATATTGCTTTCTCCAGTGAAAAACTCCTCTTGTCTGAATCAGGAGAGAAATATGTGCCATTTTTAAAAGTTTTTTTTTTCTTCACAAACACAGCTTTTCACTTCACAAGATGTTAATTGATGGACTGGAGGGAATGTGGATTATTGTGTTGTTGTTCAGACTCTCATTCTGACGGCACCCATTCACTGCAGAGGATCCATTGAGGTGCGATGCTCAATTTCTTTAAATCTGTTCAAAAGAAGCAGCAAACTAATCTACATTTTTATTTTAGAGTGAACTATTCCTTTTAAGATGACTGTAGGACCCCCGTGCACACTTGGACATTCAGATGCACAGATTTCGAGGGTTGGAAGCAAAAAATAAAGGAAACGGACAAGCCAAGGTCAATAGCGAAGTATCGCGCCAATAAGGGATTATCCAAAAGCCAATTCTAATTCCTTGTCAAACTATTTCAGTACAATTTATGATATCAATGCTGCAGACTGCACAATGAAAATGACCGAGTATGGAACCGGTACAAAAGAACTGAAGACACATCCAAGCACATCAACTAAAGGCAGGCACAACCTTAAAGGGTGTACAGAGTGATGGGTCATCCAACACTGATTATTAACAACATTTGAACACTTACATCGATGAATTGAAAAGGACCACCAAACAGAGGACCACGAAAAAGGCAAAATCAGTTTCACCTGATATTCAATACAAGGCAGATCTGTTCATTAATGGGTTTCCGTGAAGTCTCTTCCTTTGGAAGAGTTGTCTGCCGCAGAAGAGAAATACAGCTTTAAAAAAAGAGAGAGTAAAGAAAGAAACCTACGCTTTTAGAGAAGCCTCTCTGTTTTCTTGTAAGAAAATAAGCCATGCCTCATGCTAAATATCTATCTTACACGATCTTTCATTTAGAAAAGAAAATACTTCTTTCTTATGTACAAGCACCCATGCAATATAACTGAAAAACAGGCAAAAACTGCCTTCTGTGGGAGTAACTTTTTACAGTGTTATCCTGACAGGACAAATTGCTTGGATTGTGATGAAGATTACATTTTTTTTAAAGAATCTTAAAAAACACCAACATTTGGCAACACAATAGGCATTTGTGACACATTGCTTTATTAGATTAGTTTTAGTGTGCTTCAAATAAGACCTAACTGCAGAAATGTTTTAAATACCAGGCATGTAAGAGAGAACTGGAATATTGCATTTGACCTTTACGTTTGTTATCCACTGGACACAGGCCATTTTATACGAAACATTTACTGCTTAATAAATAAATGGGTCACTGACTTATTTCTTGACATCATGTGGTGTCACGGTTAATTACACAAATATTTTCCTTACACCTCAAAAAAAATGTAGTCTCTGAAAAAACGTTTTCCAAATTATGATTTTTTTTTTTTAATGAAACGTGTCATAATTTGGCAAATCATCTTTAAGTCTCATAGACACAATCATATGAGTTTGATGTTGTTGCATTTTTGCAGACCAAAAATAGATATTATAACATTATTATAATATGACTTTAATAAAATACTATTATTTTTAAAGGAATAAAATGTAATGCCATATTACTTTTAATTAGTACAGCTGTATCAAACAGACATTTTTAACTGTATGCCTCAAAAACTGCCACTTTTAATTCAGAAAAAAACCTCTGTATGTATGAACTACGTATTTTTAAATCAATCAATAAACCCAGACAAAGACAACTGAGTGTCACGTCACTGACCCAGATATTCATCGGATGTTATTTTGTAATATAGGTTGGTATCACTATTTTTTGAACCAATTATTGGTCTTAACAAGTGTGCATGTATTAGCTGCACTTTCATCAACAGGTTTCATATCTTTGGCACACTTGAGAGCAGCTTTCTGATGTGAACTAGAAGGATTGCTACAACATAATTAGTTCATCTCAATTGTTCGGTAGGCTTGAGGAATTAAAAGAAAAAACATTTTCACTCAAATGACCCAAATTTTACTATGGCTTTTCTCCCTCTTCACACACACACACACACACACACACACACACACACACACACACACACACTCACACAAAACAACATGAACATGAGAATCTTTCACCCTGGAAATCAGATTTGACAAGGGACAACAGTGATTTTATTGATATTGCAACAACTGACTAGAATTCACCTGATATCCTGGAACAGAAGTATTTAGATCTGTGTTAACGGGATTTTCGTTCATTGCTAATCATCGGCTTCCTCTTTCAGCTCTTTCTTGCATGTACGCAGAGTGTTTTTATTCACACCGGAGTGCACGCCGGCCAGGTGAAGCAACGACCCCGCCGCCTCCTTCATCTCCTCGTCCTCCTCCTCTTTGACCAGGAGTTTTTCCGCCCGTCTCTTCTTCAGGGGAAGCGTGTCGCCGGGGGTCCGCAGGTGACCTTTGGTCCACAGCAGTCTTCTGCGCTGGAGCAGCTGGGAAGGAGGTGGTGTGGCGTCCAGCGGGAAGTCTTTTTGCTCCTCCTTGACCTCAGTGAGTGTCACCTCCTGACCGGGGCTGTAGACAGAGAGGGAACCCTGAGTGGAGGAAGAAATGTCCCCCGTTGTATTTAGGGACTGCGAGCTGCTGTACGTGTGGTCCTCCTCCTGATCATCGCTGGGTGGAGGAGAGTCAGAGAGCAGACTGTTTTTACCCCGTGTCAGATAGTCGCCCAGGGCTGATCTGTTAAGAGGCCAATCATTATTAAAGTTACACAGATGCTATTCTTCAATAAACTCGCTGTGTATTCAGGGTATATATGGTGTGTTATGTTATGGCAGGTAATCAATCAATGGCTGATATTACAATTTGAAATATAATATAATATAATATAATATAATATTATATATATATATATATATATATATATATATATATATATATATATATATATATATATATATATAGTATAGGACATGATTATTCAGTTTGAGATTTGCTAATTTTATTTTTTATTTTTTATTATAATTTTTTTTATTTTTTATTTCCATACTATTCAGTAAGCATTAGATGCACTGTAAATTTAATAACATGGAAAACAGACATATACATTTAAAAAGACAATTTTTTTAATGAAATTTTCTAACATTAGTTCTCACTTTAAGCACATATCTAACACAATTTTGTAAGGTTTATGTAAAAAAAAATATGTACAAATATTTTAACAAGACAAAATGCATTTTGTGTTTTCTTTTAAACCGCTTTGCATTTGCATTTTATTATGTAAGCCCCATTTATATGGAGCTTGAATTGAAATTGAATTGAATTATATGAATTAAAGACAAGAAAAATATTATTTATTCACTATTATAGTAATTATTAATATTCTATAATTCAATTTTCGTTTTATGTGCTTTTGCCATTTTTATTATTTTTAATATCTCTATTTAACTTTCATTTTTGTTTATATTTATTTTATTTTATTTATTTTTTTGTACTTCAAACTCAATTTCTCTTTTATCTAATATTTATATTTTATTTTCAATTATTTTCTTTTTTTCAATTACTAAAAAACTATTTCAACAGTTGAATAAACAACAACACTGATGGAGCAGGATATAGTTACCTCACGGCTGTGGTCCTCTTGCTCACAGGACTCAAAGGAAGGGGTCTGATAACCGGAAAGAGCCCCTGAGCAGCCACCCGTGAGCTGTGCTGTATTACTCTCTGAGGAACTGTGAAAAACAAACCCAAATTACAACACAGAGAAAATAAACCCGACTGGATTACATTCCTCCTGTTTACATTACATTACTTCCCATTTCTGTAAGATATTTATTAGTGATGTAGATGTTGTATGAGCAAAACAAATGCTCAGAGAGCAGCATAAACTGCATGTTCGACAGCAGAACATGCAGTTTATGCTGCTCTCTGAGCATTTGTTTTGCTCATACAACATCCACATCCCTGATAAATATCTTACAGAAATGCTTAGGAGAACTGAAAAAAACAGCGGTTCTCAACCTTTTTTCTCTCATTATCCACAGTCTTGAAAACTTGTATGAATGATTGAATTTAAAATAAAAAAAAGGGGGAAAAAATAATTTGTATTTGAAACAAACATGAAGGTGAGTGGAAAGTAGCACGGACACATCATAAACCATTTCACCAGAAATATTAACTGACATTATGTTCGCTCAACTGATTTGTTGAAAGGTCAGTAATAGTATTCAATCCACTGCTACTGGTTTCACAGCAGACAAAAAAATGGAAAGTGAATAAATGATGACAGAAGTTTCATTATTGAGTGAACTATCGCTTTAAGGGCCACGACAAGAAGAGCCTTCGCAGGTGTCCAGCCACTCACAAACTGTAAGCTAGGAGCAAGATTAAGTGAAGCAGCCTTCAGCTGAGAGTGTCCGATCCAGCAGTTGACACACACACACACATCAAGACATTGACATCACTCAAATGTGACTCAAATCACTCAGACACTTTTCACAGGCAGCTCTGCATCCATTATTCCATTATCCAGAGCAGACGAGAAGGAGAGAGGAGCCACTACAGACAGATAATGTATCCATTTCCTTCCATTTAGCTGCTCGCGGTGGAGTGGAAAGAGAGCACCCTGATTGGAATCAAATGGACATTTAAACGGCAGGGACACCAACAGGGAGCGAAAGAGAGAGAGAGACAAACAGATGGACTGAAAGAGAGATGGAGCAGCAGTTGTGGGAAATGAGATATTGCCAAGATGTTACAAAGGTAATCCGTAGGTGCAATGCAGCTATTTGTGCGATAAAGAGTTTTTAAAATGTATTTTATAAATGAAAGTAAAGGATCTCTTGCGTGGTGCTTTTACAGGGAGCATGAAATGGTTTGTCATATTTCCTATTAAAACTGGAAGTTTGAGTGAGACTTATTGGATTTGTTTTAATAAGCTACTGTAGAAGGCTAAGTTGCAACCATGAATATTTTATTTGCTGGATGGTGACAGGTGGTATTAGGAGGTGGGTTATTTTATTGTAATTATTTAATATGACAAAAAATCTGTGTAGTACACGATGAGTCATCAATATTTTTGTTCTGTTTTATTGTAAGAGACAGACTGCAAATTGTAAAAAAGTACATGTTTTAAATACAAATTAACATTTATTCAGCAAGGATGCATTAAAGTGATCAAAAATGACAGACATGTCCATATATTTGTAAAATTTCTATTTCGAATAAGTACTTTATCTTTTGAACCGTCTAGTCATTAAAGACCAAATCAGCATATTAGACTGATGTGAAAACTGGAGTAATGATACTGAGAATTCAGCTTTAATATCATGGGAATAAATTGCATTTTAAAATATATACAAATAGAAAACTTATGTAAAATATATTACTGTTTTCCTTTTATTTTTGATCAACTAAATGCAGCCTTGATGAAGAATAAAAAACGAATTAAAAGACATTTTAAAATCATACTGGCCCCAAACCTTTGAATGGTAATGTATTTTCACTATGGCTAATTTATCAACAGCGAGGAGTACATGACAGTACATACAAAACTTTTGATTATAATGGAGTCTTTAAGAAATAGATTAGAAGAAGTAACAAAAAATATAGGACTTTTACCTTGTAAGAGCACTCCTCCATTCTTTCTGAAGAGTGGACTTCCTGGCCATAGTGGAGGACTGAGGGTCATAAACACAGAGCGAGAATGAGAGGGAAATTCCAGATACTGTGAAAATGATAATGAAAAAACATTTGTTTTATGAACTTCTGAAATCCTAGTCAAAGTCAGATAAAAACAGGGGAGGAAACTAAGTAAATGATTTCTGATGGTGTGGAATGCAAACTGGAGCCTGAGAGGTAAAGCAAGAATCGAATTAAACTAGTACAGACTTTCTGGCGAGGCTTGCAAATCCCATTATTTACCATGATTACTCATTATAGACTGTCCAAGAGCAATGGATCCAAATGGCTTGTTCTTCCAATAACAATCGCTATGATCCTTTAAACTTGGACTGACTCACTCCTTTAGTCCTGAAATCCAATCCATGTGCATCACTTTTTTAAGTGATAGGAACAGCAGGGGGTGTTAGATTCACAGATGAGCAGACTGACATCACTTTAATCATTTACCTTATAAAATTGATCCCACTGTCATAAAATGTACAATTTATTAATTAAGTATGAGCGGATCTAATTGCATAATAAATGCATTAGTATGCCAGTGGATAGATTAAAGAAATATATATCAAATGCTTGTAAATGCATGTTACTGAAGTGATGGTATTGCTCACACAGTCTACAACGTCGCCAAAGCTCACCCCAAACGGCCTGACAAGGGCGCTACAGCGGTCAAAAGTATGAAATCTCTCATAACTCCTAAATGGTTAATAACAGACTCAAGTGTCTTAGGTCGGAGACACACTGGATGCGTGGCGTTTCTGCTGCATGTCAGTTGCGTGGCGGATGCTTTGCATTTTCTGTGTTTTTACACACCAGAGCCGTGCCTGAGGTGGCGCTGGCGTGCTGCTGCTGCTGTAGGTGACCGCCGACAGACCAGGCTCTTGTCTTCATGACAACAATTTCAACTTTTACACACCTACACCTTCATGTTAAGCATAAATATAAAGCCTACTGTTAAAGGAAACCATCAACAATACTGACGGAAAAATAGACTATGTTTGACAGGTGCAATATTTGAAAATCGATAATTATTATTATTTTATTAATTTATGTCAACCTATAGACTTTCAAACATCAAAATGTCATGAATTAATATGCATTTGTTTACAAAATGACATATAAACACATTTTCCTATTCTATTTTGCCTGGAAACGCTTCCATCATGCTTGCGTGTCGCGTGAAAAATAGGCGTCGGTTCTATTTCTAGCATGCGCGCGTCTCACGCAGGCAGTCTGCAAGCTTTAACCTGTTAACATGGGAGCCGAATTATATGTATATGTGTATGTATTGTAAGATCTAGACGACGAATGATGACATGTGATGGCATAGTAGTGGTGTCCCAATCCTTAGGGGAATATTTTCTCCCCTACCCATTGACACTCTGTTTCAAGGGTAAAGGGGAAGGGGTAGGCGGAGGGGTAGGGGAAGGGAAAGGGGTATCAAATAGAATTGCGATCGGGCCTAAACCTACTTGGACCATCTAAATACCATGTAAAAATATTAAGCTATCATATTTCCACAATGTAAAAAAAAAAATCCATCCTATTTAAACTAAAATGCTTTACTTCAGTTGCTGCCTTGAATTTTTTTGTATAAGTATATAAGAAATTTCAACTTAAATTACATTAAACCAACCTTTTAAAAACATTGCTCAACATATTTTGATGAGTTAAAGTAATGTAAAAGCATAAGCTGCAATAACTTTTTTTTTTTTTTTACAGAAAATACATTTGGAGTATCAGGTTTAATGGATGGATGGATAAGGAATTTATATAGCTATTTACAATCATATGAAGTAGATATCTCCTCAACCACCACCAATGTGCAGCACCCACAGGACAACGACGCCACTGCTTTTACCACACACCAGCCACAGCTGGAGAGGAGAGAGTCATAGAGCCAATCAAGTGGAGAGCCCATGATTGACAAGGTCCAGTGGAGGGAATTTGACTAGGAAACTGGGGATACACCCCTACTCTTAAGAGAAATGACATGAGATTTTTAATGACCACAGAGAGTCAACTTCTCATCCAAATGATGGTGCTTTTTACAGTATAGCATCCCCGTCACTATACTGGGGTGTTAGGAGCCACAACTGTGTAATTTAATATACAAACGTTTACACAGTAACTGACTGCATTGCGCAAAAGAGAACTAGAGACCACAAAACTACAGAGAGCAGCTCCTTCATCCAACAAGAGGAAGTGCGGGGTAAAAAAAAATCAAGGAAAAAGCAAGGAAACCGCCACCTGAAATCTTCTGTTGCTATGGAGTTTAGTGTTGCTAAGTCTATAATGTGTTTCTTAGCCCTAACTGTCTGTCCTATCTCTGTTGTTTCTTCTTCTTCTTTTGCCAGAAAAATAGCTTCTGTTCCACCTGTCTTATGCATGTGTTGCCATGGAGGTACTCTGGTCGTCACAGCAACAGCAGAGGAGAAGAAACGACTCGGGAAAGGCAAGCATGTGCCGTTTCTTTACATCCCACAGATTCCCCAGAGGACCATGTCCAGTGGCTGACAGAGTGTCCAACAATGAGTGAGGAATTGACCCAAAACCCTCACACACTGGATCAATGTGTTCTCCCAGGAAGGTCATAAGAGAGGACACCAAAAAAAAACTTGGATGTGATCTTTCTTCTCTTCGGGTTCCTATCTTTCTCGTTCTTAAAGATAAAGTGAAGATTTGTTTAATCCAAAGCTCGTGTATGGTTAAAATGATTCAAGCCATGGTAAAGTTAACGTCCTCTCAGTCACATTCCACACTAAGACCGGTTTTTGTGCTCATGCACTTTTATTTAGAAATGGAAAAGTCCGGACTAGGATTTTCAGGGCCACACAAAATGGAAAGTGTTAATGAAAGTACCAGAAGAAAACAAACCGCCGAACAGGAAAAAAGCAATAACTGGTAGGTGCAAAGGAAAAGGAAAGAGAGGGAAAAGAAATGGATGGCCAAAACTAAAAAAAAAAACTAAAAACCTGGGTGATAAATTGAGGCGTTACCTGTGGTATTGCTGAGGAGAGTCAGACGGGGAGGTAGAAGGTTTTGGAAGCCGAGGGGAATACGGATGATATGGAGTCTTCTTCAGCGCCTGAATCAGATTGTGTCTGTAGTCAGGATCAATAGACCAGAGAGAACCCTTTCCTATGCTCTGAAATACAAAGAAGACAAAGTACTGTCATGATACATCATTAATCTTTCGATATCTGTATCAAGATTAATATTATTAAGAGATACTTTATAGCAAGGGTGGGCCACTCTGACACTCTAGATCCACTTTCCAGCAGAGTTTAGCTCCAACCCTAATCAAACACCCCAAGGCAAACCAATCAAGGTCTAAACAGCCCTACTCTAAACGCAGATTTGAATTTAGACTCACTTTAGCCTGATGCTATCAAGAACCTTCAACGTTTATTTTGAAATAAACCGTACATCATCACCGAGTACATTTTTGCGAAGTACTGAGAAAAAGCGGGGAGGAGGATTAGACCTAGCACTCGAGACCCTCGTTGTCTAGTGAATAAAGAGGCACCTTTAAAACTGCCTCAACGGGCAACACTGGCATATATTTTTAGATCAAAGAAGCTGTTCTCCACCTAATTAAGCTGTCTGCCCTCCATCGGGGGCTTCCAGAGCCACATTTCACTTTACCAAAAAACACAACTCACAAGGCATGAAATTCAACCCGTGCTGCTTTGATCTCAGTTCTCGTATTAAGCACAAAAAGTGAGACGGGATGATGAAAGCACTCTGATTTTACCGTAGTTACAGAACAGCCGCTATAGCAATGATCAGCAGTGTTTACCGACACACTACACAAGGCAATTAAGGGAAAGGTTTGATTAGACGGGCCGACAAGCTGCCAATTGCCAAAAGGTTGTGGCAAGTAACTTTATTTCATGTATCTGTGTGTGTTTGTGTTTTCCACACTGCTGGAGGAGCCATTGGCCCAGCGTGCCGCTTCCACCCGGGGTGCAGGATAATTCAAATACACTCCCCATGACTTCATTCATAACTTCCCCCACCAGTCTTCCATCTGCCCTCAATTATCTATCAACACGCCTGCAAAACAACATCACCGATTGACGTACATCATTCACCAGCTCCGACACGGTATACAGCTCCAGCTCACCTGCCTGCCAGAGCCACACGACCCCTCTCTACAGGAGACAGAGGAGGAGCAGACATGCACCTGTGGTTTCACCGGTCTCCATGGCAACAGGTAGAAGAGAGGGATGGTTGGAGGGTTTGGCACGAGTATCTCAGTCTACATGGAGACAATGATGGCGCTTTAAAACCAGCCATGACCCAAGCGCTAATCTTTCCCGACCGTAGTGAATGAGGGAAGCAGATCTCTGCCACAGACTCTACGCTCAGAGAGCCAGAATACATGATTGCCTATGTTTGAAAGAGAGGGTTTCTACTCGTGGCTTATGAAGAATACACACATTTCCATGAATTTTAAAAGGGTCAAATCATGGAAAACTGGATTTTCCACTTTCGGAAACTAAGCTGCAATAATGGCTTCCTCAGAAACCCTCATGGTTCTATTGACACAACCTCATTTAGACATGACACCCTATATATTATATTAATGCTTATTCAGTATTTAGGTCAACCCTTGTATGAAGTGCAACCTGCTCAAAGAGAGGAGTCAAGGTTTGTCTGGTTAGAAGTCCCTCCTGCAACAATCACTATAAAAAAATGTACTGTAAAGAAAGAAAGTCTCAAGGTGAACCAAAGCCCTTTATAAGCAGCTTTTAAATATTAAGATATATAAAAGATGCACAGTGTCATTCACACAAACACTAAACACCATAATGGTAACACACATGAATAATGCAATAAACATCAACTGAACAACATTAGATGTAACATACCCCCTAATGTACACAATAAATAAGACCCATCAAATGTGAAATGCAATGCATTCTGGGAATGTCAATTTACGTTTTTTCACTGTAACTTATACATTCACCATTTTCAAAAACTATATTACCATGAAAGTACATGTAATGTACAAAACAGTTTTTCACTGTAAATAGTGTGGGAACTTACCATTAACCAATAAATAGGTTTTTACAGTAGCATTTTTACAGTCTTTTATAGTTAAAATCAGTCATTTTTTTACAGTGCACAACATGAACATGAAAAGCATCTCTATCTACAGTAATTCAAAGGTTGCCATGTGTTCTTACAAAATAGAAAATAGCAAATGACTCATTACATTATAGTAGATGTTTTTGCCAAGCTCAAAGTTTGTAATGGACAGTCGCTACTTCAAAGGCTTGGGACTGTGCGCATTATTTTTGTGCCATCAGCCAAACAGCGTTCTCCCAACACAATTTTGAAGCTTTCAGAGTATTTAGCCACATGGCTTTTACAGCTCACGTGATTGGCTAAAAAAAAACCTGGATGGAGAATGAGTTTCCATGAGCCTGCTTTGGAGGGTTGTGTGTGCCAGCTAAACAGACGATTGGGAACATTAACAAAATGCATCATGGACACCCTTGGGTTAGTAATAATACCATTTACATACAGAATACTTAAAGGTACAGAAACCAAAAAACAGGCTGCTTAATTAAGTGCCAGACAGAGGGTAAGAAAAGGTCATGTAAAATTAAATTGTGGCTTAAGCTACCTTGACTAACATTATAAGATGACTTCATGGGAAAACACGGTGTTTAAATTTTTTTTTTAAATATCATTCCTTTAAAACACAGACATACACACAGTGCACTGAATATTGCTAATTGTTAAAATGCTAAATGCTAAATTGCTAAAATGTTTAGTACTCAAAAAATGAAGTGCAGACACATTTGTTATCTTTAACCTGTAGTGTTTGGCTGGATCTCTGTCGACTGAGTCTTGTAAGAAAGCTGGGACTGATCTACCTGAGCATTCAGTGTCTAAACATCTGCTACTGAGTAACACACTGTGAATCATTATACTTAGTCTGCTGTTAAACCACTAGTTAGCCTTCTGAAGGGACGGACGAGCTCCCGCTCCAGATGTGGAGGGACGCTGCCGTCTGTGAGGGAGTGGAAGATTCAGCGCCGTTCGCCTGGTGAGGAGCAGGGAACGGGGGACTCCTGCTGGCTGCCCAAAAACCGGACGAGCCGTCGCCGTCCACCGGGCGGTGGAGGAGTGTCGTGCCATCCACCTCCGTGATTTTGAAGTTTTTATATTGTTACAATCACCAACAGTTAAAAATCTTAAAAACAAAAAAAAACTAACAAAAAGGGTTCAGAGTGAAAAATTAAACAAATTTAAACAATGAAACACATATATTCTAATTTAATTCAGTTAATTCCCTACAAATCACAACCCATATACACACACACCTCAGAACGTTTGTCAGCCAATCAGATTCAAGCATTAAACGGCCCCGTAGTGTAAATATATGTGATGCAACCGGTCAAGTAACCTGAACTTTACCCATCAAAACAGATCACTGTGCTTCATGCCACTTTCCTGAAATGCTCCCACATTTTAGCCACACGCATATACATATCTACTTACACACATACCAACACAGCCAATCAGCTTTGCTGTTGCTACAGAAACAGCATGCTTTTCATGTCAACTACAGCTCGGTTGCTATGGGAATACATACACACGGAAAACTATTTTTCGGTCAAAGTTGAGAACCAAATGACAGGATGACAGCTTAGACTGGTACACACACACTCTTACAGGCGCACACATACGTAACAACACACACACTCTTACAGGCGCACACATACGTAACAACACACACACTCTTACAGGCGCACACATATATAACAACACACACTCTTACAGGCGCACACATACATAACACACACACTCTTACAGGCACACACATACATAACACACACACTCTTACAGGCGCACACATACATAACACACACACTCTTACAGGCACACACATACATAACCACACACACACTCTTACAGGCACACACATACATAACACACACACTCTTACAGGCGCACACATACATAACCACACACACACTCTTACAGGCGCACACATACATAACAACACACACACTCTTACAGGCACACACATACATAACCACACACACACTCTTACAGGCGCACACATACATAAACACACACACTCTTACAGGCACACACATACATAACACACACACTCTTACAGGCGCACACATACATAAACACACACACTCTTACAGGCACACACATACATAACACACACACTCTTACAGGCGCACACATATATAACAACACACACTCTTACAGGCGCACACATACATAACACACACACTCTTACAGGCACACACATACATAACACACACACTCTTACAGGCGCACACATACATAACACACACACTCTTACAGGCACACACATACATAACCACACACACACTCTTACAGGCACACACATACATAACACACACACTCTTACAGGCGCACACATACATAACCACACACACACTCTTACAGGCGCACACATACATAACAACACACACACTCTTACAGGCACACACATACATAACCACACACACACTCTTACAGGCACACACATACATAACACACACACTCTTACAGGCACACACATATAGAACACAAACACACTCTTACAGGCGCACACATACATAACGACACACACACTCTTACAGGCGCACACATATATAACAACACACACACTCTTACAGGCACACACATACATAACACACACACTCTTACAGGCGCACACATATAGAACAACACACACACTCTTACAGGCACACACATACATAACAACACACACACTCTTACAGGCACACACATACATAACAACACACACACTCTTACAGGCACACACATACATAACAACACACACACTCTTACAGGCACACACATACATAACCACACACACACTCTTACAGGCACACACATACATAACACACACACTCTTACAGGCGCACACATATAGAACAACACACACACTCTTACAGGCACACACATACATAACAACACACACACTCTTACAGGCGCACACATATAGAACAACACACACACTCTTACAGGCACACACATACATAACAACACACACACTCTTACAGGCACACACATACATAACCACACACACACTCTTACAGGCACACACATACATAACAACACACACACTCTTACAGGCGCACACATATAGAACACAAACACACTCTTACAGGCACACACATACATAACACACACACTCTTACAGGCACACACATATAGAACAACACACACACTCTTACAGGCGCACACATACATAACCACACACACACTCTTACAGGCACACACATACATAACAACACACACACTCTTACAGGCACACACATACATAACACACACACACTCTTACAGGCACACACATACATAACCACACACACACTCTTACAGGCACACACATACATAACAACACACACACTCTTACAGGCACACACATACATAACACACACACACTCTTACAGGCACACACATACATAACAACACACACACTCTTACAGGCGCACACATATAGAACACAAACACACTCTTACAGGCACACACATACATAACACACACACTCTTACAGGCACACACATACATAACAACACACACACTCTTACAGGCACACACATACATAACACACACACACTCTTACAGGCACACACATACATAACACACACACTCTTACAGGCACACACATACATAACAACACACACACTCTTACAGGCGCACACATATAGAACAACACACACACTCTTACAGGCGCACACATACAGTACAGACCAAAAGTTTGGACACATCTTCTCATTCAAAGAGTTTTCTTTATTTTCATGACTATGAATATTGTAGATTCACACTGAAGGCATCAAAACTATGAATTAACACATGTGGAATTATATATGGAATTATATACATAATAAAAAAAGTGTGAAATGACTGAAAATATGTCATATTGTAGGTTCTTCAAAGTAGCCACCTTTTGCTTTGATTACTGCTTTGCACACTCTTGGCATTCTCTTGATGAGCTTCAAGAGGTAGTCTCCTGAAATGGTCTTCCAACAGTCTTGAAGGAGTTCCCCGAGAGATGCTTAGCACTTGTTGGCTCTTTTGCCTTCTGTCTGTGGTCCAGCTCACCCCTAAACCATGTCGATGGGGTTCAGGTCCGGTGACTGTGGAGGCCAGGTCATCTGGCGCAGCACCCCATCACTCTCCTTCTTGCTCAAATAGCTCTTGATGCCTTCAGTGTGACTCTACAATCTTTAGTCATGAAAGAAAACTCTTTGAATGAGAAGGTGTGTCATAACTTTTGGTCTGTACTGTACATCATAACACAAACACGCACTGTTACGGTTCCTCGATAAGGAACGCAACAAAATCAGGGAGACGCCACACAACCGCTTAATTAGCAAAAAGACAATTTATTAAACTTTTTTTTTAATAAACAATTTATTAACGTTATTTTCTGTTCATTGCCAGTTCATTCAATAAAGACAGTTAACGATCTAGTTTCTGAGTACTAAGTTATTAACCCAACAAGAGCGGGGTCAGTTAATTTTTTTGGGCCACGCAAACATACGTGTTATGTTGTGTGGGTCACGAGTTGAAAAAGGTTGGGAACCACTGCTCTAAATAATAAACTAAAGCGGTGGTAAATGTCTTAATGATTAAGTCATTGAGTCATCTGTTCATTCGTCAAATGGCTGATTCATTCAGGAGTGAAGTAAACTGTTCTTTATGAATGGTTCACTGAATCATTAGGTTTGTTTGACTTGAAGCGGATCATCACCATCAGACCGACCGGTGTGTGACAAGTACCGCAAGAGCTTCAGAGAGCAGACGACTCCTTGTGCTTTTGAATCGCTCTCGCGGTACTTTGACGTCATACACCGCTCGATCTGTGCAGCACCACTTCAAAGCCAGCGCGACTATGGCCAATGGTTCACCAAATTAGTTCAAAACGTGGATAAAGAAACGAAATGCCGCTGTGGGTTGCTCGGGGATGAACAGTTTTGATTTGACTTTATATTTTTGTAGGCAAAATTGAGTAAAACAGACAACATTGTGGCTAAAATAACACAATATTAACTTCTTAATTAATGAACTGTTGTATAAGATGACTATAACATTGGCGGAATAAAAAAAAAAATCTCTTATTACCTCCTGGAGAATAACAAATATTTGTACAATACTGTTTCGCTGCTATTAATATTTGAAAAACCTTTGACTCCAAAGCCATGTGATGAGACCTACAAAATTCATGTGGTTCAACCAGCAAAAACAAACAAACCTTAAACAGGACATGATGATATCATAGAAAAGACCCTTGCGGACCCAAACAACTGTGGGAAATATCACATAACTTGACCTTTTTATGACAAGTTTGTTTGTAAAAATGTCATGTGCTAATAATATTTATGAATTAATAATTAATTTGTTCTTATTCATAAATGAATCATCAAATTGACATTTATATTAAAATATATTTAAAAACATGGAAATAATTATTTAGATTATGTTTTCAACATGCAAAGAAAATGTTATTAGCATAGTATAACTTGACATTTTTTTATTATTTAATTGAAACAGAAACGGATACTGAAAAAGGGATAAAAATGTATCAAATTCATATTTTAAAAAAATTGCATGAATACAAATTTCAAAGAAGTTGGCAAATTTGTTTAAAAAAAGTATTTTTTTATCTTCATTATGAACCCAATTGGTAAGTTTTCATAACTCCTAGACTATAAATGAAAAGAGAAGCATTCAAGAACATGTGAACGCCTCTGGGTGAAGTATTTAAAGCAATCAGGACGATGCACTACTGACGGAAAATCACTCAGGAAGATGAAAAAGTGCAGTGAAACACGAGCCCTCACCTGACTGCGATCCTTATCCACCTTCTTGAAGCATTTGTTTAGTGACAGATTATGACGCACTGAATTCTTCCAGCCAGTGGGGGCGCTGGCGAAGTAGGGGAAGTGCTCCAGTATCCAGCCGTAGATGTCTTTGACAGGAAGTCGCTTGGAGGGAGCGTCCTCTATTGCCATGAAGATCAGGCAGCTGAAGGAGTAGGGCGGTTTGCGGCTGGGACCCGTGGACAGGTGGTACGGTGGCTCGCTGGGCTCAGGGGAGGACGACGGCGAGGAGGAGGGCTCGTGGCCTCCGTTAGAGTCCTGCAGGGGGCTGACGCTGCGCAGGCCCGAGTGACCCAGGCTGGTCAGAAGATCTGTGCTCTCGTGCAGCCAGCTGAGGCTGGTCAGCTCCTCGTCCTCGGCCCGGCTGAGGGAGGCAGACAGGGCCAGAGAGAGGTCAGCTGCCTCGGTGTCCTGGTACAGCTGACTCAGACCCCGCGCCACGCTCCCGCTGCTGGGACCCTCCGCCTTCTTCCCTGGGGGCATGACCACTGGACCCATGCAGCCCTCGGCTCCTGCAGACACACCAGAAAACACAACACTGTGAAGTGAATTATTATTATTTTTTTTAAAGCTTTATTTGGAGCTCTTATATAAACTCTATCGGTTTGCATTTTTGGACACACACAATTGCAATTGTTGTAATACAAACTGTGATTAAAAATGGCATTAAAGGTTTGTTTGTTTTGGTTATGTTTGTGCTCGTTTGTAGGGCTGCACAATTTGGACAAATTTTTTTTTGGGGGGGGGGGGGGGGTTATATATCAATATGACTATGATAATAACAACAATAAACTAATGAAGTATTAAACAAAAAAAAAGAAATTACAACTACAATATTTCACTATAAAATAGAGCCATTTAAATAATAATATACCTATAATAATTTAAATAATAAAAAACATTATTAACAACTGCATTTAAATAGGCCCAAGGTTTTAAATAGATTATATATCAATATAAGTCAATAATAATAAATGTTAAAAAGTAGTATTATTTCACAGTAAACTAAAATATTTAAGCATTTAAAATGAAGTATTTAAGAAAAATTTAATTATTATTATTTATTTTATAAATGAAATATTCTTAAATTAGGAAATATTAATTGGAAATAAAATAATGGTTTTTAACAACAATAATATTTATTATAGTCATAACTACTTTCTTTTCAATTGTTAAATCCTCAAGCTATTTTCTCTCAGGAAACTGCAAGAAGCTTTAAAACTCCTTTTTTTAAATAACTGTTTATAATGAGCATTTACTCGCTATGAGAGACTGAAAACACAGATCATAAGTTGCTCATGTGTTTTACTATGAAAAATGCAGCACCATCATATCAAAATAAACCTCCAGTACTACAGTAAACAAACTTAGTAAAAGTACGTCTGGTTTGTGTAGTTTGCAGGATCAACAAATACATGAGGCTAAAATCACTGCATGTGAAGTTATCTCTTATATCTGTAGATATTGGTTCCCAATTAAACAAATGTCTACTCTGTGAACTCCCAAAGAGAGAGGAGACTGAAAAATCAGCATGAGAACGGGAATCCACCTCCATGTTTCAGAGGTGAAATCAGCAAACAGGAAAAAGACGACAAGTGTTGAGACGCTCTCAACAAACGCATGCAGTTTATTCAAGCTTAAGCTTCTCAAATTCATTCATTCATTTATAGTATATTAGTGCCAATGGAGAAACTTCAGAGCTGACAAACCACTTCTGCTAAACTCACCAGTTAAATTAGCAGCATTTATGAACTTTTGTTTTTAACTGAGCATAGATCTATTAGATTTTATGTCTCCACAAAGAATGAAAGGTAAGAATGAAATGAGGGTGAGTAAATGATAATACAGATTAAAGTGAGATCAATAACATTGCTTTAAACTTTAAGAATATTGTATTTTATAAATAAATGAATGCATAAATCACTCCCCTTTAACTTTTCCACCAAAGTTTAATTGCTGGGTTAGAATTATAAGCCAAAGCAAGTTAAAGCATTAAGTGAACATGATCCAATCATTCAAAATTTCTTAAAGAATAAAATCAAGTGCAGAATCCGGGATACTCAACAGATGGTGTAGAAAGCCATTGTGACAAATTAAATGGAAACAAAGATAAGGCAACTGGGTTTCAGAGTAAAAAAACAAAACATTTGTGAGATTAAAGAAATAAGCTCGCAATTGTGCAGTTTAAAGTCGCATTGCGAGTTATAAAGTCATTGTGTGAAACACAATTAGGAGCAATCAGGAGAAACAAAGTCACAACTGTGAGTTGATTTCTCACAAGTATGGGAAATAAAGTCACATCCATGCAATGTAAATCTCAATTGCGAGAAATAAAATTATAAAAGGACTTAATTTCCCATAATTTGAAGTAGTTGTGAGATGCCAAGCCACAATCACCTTTCTTTTCAGGCTTCCATACAACAATTATGTTATAACAATGATGCAACCTTTTTTACAATGGAAAATCTAATCCGCTCTCTCTCTCTTGCAGCAGCAGCGTGTGTGTGTGTGTGTGTGTGTGTGTGTGTTTGAAGTTTCAGGGCGGTAAGGTTAGCAGGAGGTTGGATTGTAGAGGAAGTAATCCCGGCACTATCTGAAGATGCATAAAATCAAATAACGAATTTATCACACACTGCCCGAGTCAGTTAATCTCTCCCTACAGCGTTCCCCATCACTTTTAACTCTCTCTCTGACACCCGTGCCAACATGCACCCACACACAATCATACATGCGCCACGCGTGCATGTGGAGCAAAGTGCCAGGGGCAGCACCCCCTGATAAGGCAATTCAATCAGTCAATAACAGCATATGCAGTGGAGCGCTCCTTGGAAAATGCACAGTCACGCCTCAGGGCTGCTTCTGACACTGGCGCTCACATGTCAAAGCAGCAGCTCTCTTCACTCGCACTGACTGACAGCTGACAGCTAGCGCCGCATGACCAATACAGCATCTGTATCCACAGCAACATTATCGCCCCTCTCAATCTGGAGCAGAGACTCCCTGGGGTCAGCCGAGGCACGGCTGCGCTTAGAAGGCAGATTATACAAATGTGGACGGCATCACATCCACATCACAAGCGAGGAAAACAAACATGTGGGTTTTGCAGCTGGAAACAACTAGATCATGATAAAGGAGTTTTACATTTTTTACTAAAACACAACAGAAAAATGTAATAGTCCACTATTTTGTTCAAGTCTATGAACGTGTCCAATAATGAGAAAATAATAGTAATAAAGAAGTATTTTAGTAGTATAGTGATGGTACTTTGTTACTAGCACAGTATTTACATGGTATTCAAAAGTACTTCAAGGAATACCATAGTATTTAAACTAGCCTGATTACAGCTGGTTTGCAGGCTGGTTTAGAGGGGTTTTTGGCTGACCAACCAGATAAAACCAGCTTGACCAGGCTGGGAGATCAGCTGGACCAGTTCAGCCAGGATGGTGGTCCCGCTAAAACCATCTTCTTCCAGACCAGTCAACCAGTTTAGGCTGGCTTTAGCAGTCGTGAGCACAGCGAACTGACACATCAATCATAAAGGGTTACAATGTGATGTTGTTTTCTAGGAACGTAAAGACGCACATATATACACCCGATATGCAGGATTGCTTTTGGTGCATCTGTGGTAGCACTGCCACAAAACATTACATCTGACAGAAAAGGGCCAGCTAATTTTATTGTTGCTATGACAACAAACTACTCCTGGAACAGGCTACCGTTGGGGCTGCCAGTGAACTTCTCTTACGCTCAAGAATCAGCTACATTTTACCGTTCACAAACAAAAAGTTTGAAACCGGATTTGCTTAAGCCCTTAAGGAGCGCTTTGAAATAAGGGGAATTCAGCAAGATATTTCAGGGGAGAGTCGTGACAAATGACTAAAGAGATCTGAAAACTGCAAACAACAGCTCGCCCGACTGACTGCCCATCAGCGTCTCAAATCTAACAGATATTTCAGCTCGGTACAAAAGAGACGCTACGCTGCAAGATTGACCGCTTTAGTTAGAACAAATGAACAAAAAGTCCCATAGTATAATAATGATGTTCTTTGATGTACCTCGGATAACAATGGATATACTTATGGCATATAAATATTATAACTATGGATTAAATTAAAATCTAATTAAATTTGTTCATTTAAGCTTTCTCATTTCACCTAGCATAGTTGCAAATAAAAAATAAAAAAGTATTTTTTTTTTTACTTTTGTTTCTGCTTTTTCATTTATTTTACTTCACAAAGGGAACAATGGCCATAACACCAATCAATAAAAAAAGATACATTTTGTAATATGATGCAACTAGCATTAAAACACACACACACATTTTGTTTGGCTTTTTTTTTTGTACATCTGTTAGACCTTACACTTATTCTTGATAAAAATGTAACCAAAAAAACTAAACTAAACAAAACATACTAAGAAAAACTAAACAAATAGAGGTGGTAAATATGACCAAAATATTTTATCATATCTTTTTCCATGATCATAAACATTTATGCTTTAAATAATATTTTTATGTTAAAATATTTGAAACCATTGTAATTTCAAAATTCTTCATCAATTTTGAGATCACAAAAAACAACAAAAAGAAATGAAATGGACATGAAAATTTTCAAACAACAGAAATAAGAAATACTACCTAAATTGTATGTCGTACAAAAAAAAAAAAAACAGTAACAGTGTGTAAATTAAATGTGGATTTATTCCTATTAAAATTACAAAAGTGAGATTTCTTTAAGACACAGACGGCAGCAGGTTTATTAGACTGCTGTCACTTTAAGACCGAAAAAACGATCTGATTTACTGATAAACGTGTTTTCTTTCTCATCTATTATGGTTCAATTAAAGGGGGGGGGGGGTGAAATGCTCGTTTTCACTCAATATCCTGTTAATCTTGAGTACCTATAGATTAGTACTGCATCCTTCATAACTCCAAAAAGTCTTTAGTTTTATTATATTTATAAGAGAAAGATAGTCTGTACCATTTTTTCGCGGAAAAACACGACCGGCTGGAGGCGTGACGTGTGGGCGGAGCTAAAGAATCACGAGCACCAGTAGGCTTTTGAGTTGAGAGCGTTTGGAAGCTGTGACATTATCATGAGGGAAAAACCATCATCCAAAACAAACCATGGCTTACAGTCAGATTCAGCCGTTTATTTATGATCCAGAATCAGATCCAGATCCAGAGGCTGAAACTGAATGAGAGCAGCAGCAACGACTTCAGCAGGACGTCTCTGTGTGGTATGTATTGAAACTGTATATATTTGCTTAGCGGTTTTGGAAAATGCAGGGAACAAACACAAACACTTACACAACTCCGTTGATGCTCTGTAAAAATAAACTAGGGGTGCTCCGATCACGATCGGCCGATCGTTAATGCGCATCTCGTCAGTAAAGCCGGTTCTCTAATCAGCGGTTACTTCCATCAGGTGCGTGATTTCACATAGAGCAGCTGTTACTACACAGAGCCGTTGTTAACTGAGAAGATGGGCCAATAAACGCTGAAAATTAACGTGATTTGCGCATCTTCTCTATTAACAACGGCTCTGTGTAGTAACAGCTGCTCTATGTGAAATCACGCACCTGATGGAATTAACCGCTGATTAGAGAACCGGCTTTACTGAGGAGATACGCATTAACGATCGGCCGATCGTGATCGGAGCACCTCTAAAATAAACTCCATCCACTGGTCCCTTAATGCTGTTCTTTCTGAAACTTGTGACAAACCGGAAGGAGTATTTTTGGAACAGAAAAACTCCTTCAAACGTACAACTTAATTTTTGAAACTTTGTCCATGTTTAGCATGGGAATCCAACTCTTTAACAGTGTAAAAAACTCAGTATGCATGAAATAGCATTTCACCCCCCCTTTTAACATGACGAGAAGCGGCTGAATGCACACAGGTTTCATGTGCGTGCACACAATCAATCTCAGAGCAAGCATACACCAAAATATTTGCTGCTTATTGTAAAAAGAAAGGGAAAACAAAACCAGAAAATCAAAAGGAAAATATATAAATAAATAAAAACAACAAAGAAGTGATTTACCAGACAAAAGGGGACAAAAGACTTTTGCTATAAATGAAAACACCATGAGACAAAAAACATTATTTGTTTAATGTGTTGCAAATGGAAACCACAAATAATATGTGATCACTTACATCCGTTACAGCAGGAATTCTCACGAATTAAATCAAAGCAAATAAAAGCAAATGTCTCAATGCACTCATGTTCATTCAAAATATTTAAATTCCACAAAACCTGCTAAACAAATCCTTCTGCCTTCACATAACCCCGAGGTGTATCTCGCTCTTATGAGATTTCAGTTCTGGCACGTAGAGTGCAAATAATAGACCTTTGTCTCGATGTCAACACCAGCACTAAGAGAGATGGGAGATTCCCCCTCCTTTCCAGCACTGAGAAAAAACAGACTTGTTTAGTTTTCATTTCCTCAGTTCTCATGACAACAGTGTTAGGGCACACCAGGGCATGTACATACGGCCAACCAATCAGCCAAGCCATGCGCAGATCAAAGTATACGGTCCATCCTTTCAGCCAGCCACATCAGAAAAGCCCATAAGCAATGGCAACAAGGTGAAGGTTCATTGTCCAAAGGGGCCGGAGCGCACAGTGCTCCCTGCGGGGGTCGCGACGCAATAGACTCAGGGCGAGAGCTTGCACTGCTCCGTATGAACCACCGCTGCCAACCAGTTGTTACCGTTGGAAGAGTTACAGCCCTCATTTGCTTTATTCCCCTGCTCCCCTGTTCCCTCGCTCCCTTGTCTGATCTGAGCTTAGTGAAGGTGACCCGAGCGCTCTCAGCCCGAGGGTCTGCGAGTGAAGTTTGGTGCAGAGAGCAGACTTCTACTCTCAGAAGTCAGGCTTAAAACAGCGCTGGCCCCGGGCCCCTGCATTCACAGCATACACTGGCAGCATGCTAAGAGACGCTTTTGCAGAGGGTCCCCTCTCTTTCTCACTCGGCTTTTCTCTCGATTACACGGACTCTGCTTTTGACCTGAACAGTAACTGACGGGAGAGGAGTAATGGGGGAAAGAGCAGGGAAGGCTTTGCTCTTATATCCGGTATGACAGTATCTGCACAATACAGAATTTCATCATTATAATAAAGCATTCCTAGAGCATTTCTATGGATATACCGGGCTGTAGTGCAAAAGGGGCGAGTAATTCCTGGTAGTTTATTAACCAAATACATGAGATATATACTTGGCATGGAATAGAGTAGTACATTTGATAAATATTTATTAAAACTTTAATGCTCACTGAGCCTGCATTTATTTGGTCAAAAATACAGAAAAAAAACCCAGTAATAATATGAAAATGTATTAAAATGTAATATAACTGTTTTCCATTTTAATTTATTTTACAATGTAATTTATTCATGCGGTGCAAAGCTGTATTTTCAGCATAATTTCTCCAGTCTTCAGTGTCACATGATCCTTCAGAAATCATTCTAGTATACTGATGTGCTGCTTAAGAAATATTTATCATCATCATCAATATTGAAAAAAGTTTCAACAAATACTTCATATTTTTATTTAAACAGTCATTAATTATTCAGGATTCTTTGATGTGGTGAAAGTTAAAAATTAAATTAAATTAAATTCTCTGACCTCAAATTTTTGACATTTTTTATATATACACAATTACATAAATATACATGTTAAAATTAAAAATCTTTGGAATAGCGTATATAACAAATACTCCTAGGCAAAAAATCCAACCACATAGTTAGTACGGACTCGTCACTTAGTTGGTAAAAACATTTTTTTCTCTGACGAAATTGTACTGTTTTATTTTGCTTCAAGCTGTTACATTAATTATCCAGCACAAACAGCAAATTATCTAAACTGTCATTTTGATATGTGCACTTTTTTAAGTGTTTTAGGCGTTACACTCCTTATTTAAAATGGATATAATGTACTAGATTTACATGATTATGACAAGAATTGAAAGACTGTGTACTGTGCACAGACAAGTGAATGTATTACAGTAGTCTCCTATTATAAACTCCGCTTTGAAAACAGTGCGATAACTATCTTTTAATGTTTATTTCCAGTGCTACACAACTAAGTAAATTCTAAGTTCATTACCGTCTATTTTTAAAAACTGAGGCACATTTGGGAGCGATTTTCAGCGGTAAACATCATAAAGCTACAGATGCAATCGACAGAGTTAATAAAGCTGAAATATTCCCTTAAAGGTCCACCCAAAGGTCAATAAAAGGACATTCAAAGTGTCCATTCATTCAAGTCTTAAGTATTTACAGAAACTTTCCCCTCACAGTCTGAAGTCTGGAGTTGAAGTGGTTCAAAAATACAAAAGCAAAGGCTTCATGCCGGTGGCATCACCACTTATCTCCACTAAACAGGAGTACGGGCCGCTCGCCATCAGCCTGAAGTTGGTTCCCGCAGGTAACACCAAATGACTAGCAACCCAGCATTGTTACCAAGCTCTTTCCTGGCCCTTGACCATCAGGAGAGAGAGGGAAAAAAAAGAACATCCTCTAGTCATTGGCAGCATTTCAAAGTCAACACGTCCTCCAGCGTATGCCGTGTGACAGGCCCTGCCACGGTAACGTGACTGAGGGATGATGGTACCATGATTAGACAGAAGCTCTAGGGAACAGCCGCACATCCATGGATCTGAGCACAAAGGACAGGAGGAGAAGTGGAAGAGGAAGATGAGACAAGGATGCTTGGAGATGCCTCCTACTCTCGTGCTCCTTTATTTTGTGGGGTCCCTCAGGGATCTATTTTGGGTCCTCTTTTGTTTACTATCTACATGTTACCCCTGAGTCATTTTATGTGCAGTTATGACATTGAGTTCCTCTGCTGTGCAGCCGATACGCAATTGTATGTCCCGGTAAAGCCTGGTATTTTGATGTTCAGGTGATTAAAGTGGTGCAGTCTAGTTTTGCACAACTGTGGCAACTAACAAAGATAAAGTCATTCCTTTCTTTGACAGAATTGGAAAAGGTCATTCATGCTTTTATTTCTTCCAGACTTTTTTATTGCAATGCACATTATTGTGGCGTTAGCAAGAGAAATCTCCAAAGTTTGCAGCTGATTCAAAATGCTGCAGCTAGGCTTTTAACACATACTAAGAAAAGTGACCATATTACACTGATTCTTGCTGCTCTTCACTGGTTGCCTGTGAGTTTTTAGAATTGATTTTAACGTTTTGCTTCTTGTTTTTAAGGCCTCGAAGGGTCAGGCTCCTGCCTATATTAGTGATTAGATCATTTCTTATGAGCCTGATCGCTGCTTGAGATAATAATTGAAAATCAAAGTCATGTGACAGCTTCAGTGTGACATTACTAAGAAAATGTATAATTTTGGAAAGATATTGTTGATAATAGTTGTTCATATTAAAACATAGATAAACTTAATACATGACCAAGATTATTTATTTTCCTAAATCTTGTCATTTTAACAAATAATACATAAAATGTATTTAAAATCGCTCCTGCTCTCATTAAGCTCAGTGTGCTCTCATTAAGCTCTTTCACACTGAACATCTAAATACTTCATAAACAGACTTTAAATATTAACTGATGGTTGTCACTTTAAGTTAACCTTTATAAAATGGTTAATAACTTATTTTCACAGCTTTAAGTTGACAAAATCTAGGTGTACCTTAGTTTATGCCCAAAGAGGCAATGTCGTCCATTCAAAGGAGCCATCAGAAACCAGTAATATCTGTCCAGAAAAAAAAAACAACAACTAAAGGCTGGAATAAACAACATGACTTATGAAATTTGAACTTTTTAAAACACCAGGCATCATACGTTTACCAACTTATAGTATAACCGTATTGTAAATAGTCATAAAGGAAAACTGGCCATTGGACACTAAAAGACAAAGGCTGATAAACTACCAGGCCCTTTTGACTTAAAGGTCCCGTTCTTCGTGATCCCATGTTTTAAACTTTAGTTAGTGTGTAATGTTGTTGTTAGAGTATAAATAATATCTGTAAAATTATAAAGCTCAAAGTTCAATGCCAAGCGAGATATTTTATGTAACAGAATTCGCCTACAAAAAAAGACGACCTGTTTGGACTACAACCCTCTAGTTCCTGCAGTAATGACGTCACGAAAACAGTTTTTTGACTAACCTCCGCCCACATGAATTCACAAAAAGGGGGGCGTGGTCTTGTTGCGCTCCGACAGAGAAGAAGGAAGAGCTGCGTTTGTGTTTGTCACCATGTCGTTGAAACGCTGTTATTTTCATCTCGGAGTCCAATCATTTGTTTGGCCTTCCCAGGGACGCTGTACTTGGAGATTAATGGTTACAATTTATGTTTAATTGGTTCCCGAAAATTATAATCCACATGTAAAACTATGTGCAGCACATTTTGCTGAGGACAGCTTCCTCAATCTCAATCAGTTTAATGCCGGATTCACACAGAGATTATCCTTGAAAGATAGAGCAGTTCCCTCTTTGTCTGGAGAAGGCGTTGTTTATGGACCACAACCGGTTAAGTGTATTTTATTATTTAAGTTGGTGCGTTTAACAGTTTCTGTAACTTATTACGCAAAGGGCAACGCTGTTTAGCTTTGTTAACTAGATGTTAGGGCTGTGCAAAAAAACGAATGCGATTTTCATGCGCATCTCGTCAGTAGAAACGCTCCTGTGATTATAACTACATCTCCAGCACATGCTCCTGCCCACTTGCTTCTCAAAACTACTCCAATACTAGCCCAGTCATGTTTCCAGGAGAGCAGCCTGCGCTCAGCTGCTGTCGAATCACAACACAGGAACCGCTGGCCCAATCAGAACTGGTTACGTATTTCTGAAGGAGGGACTTTACAGAACAAGGAAGTCATCAGCCCGTTTTTATGACGGTGAAAACAGCGGTATACAGATAGGTGAATTGTGTGAAAAATACTGTGTTTTTTTACACACGAAACATGAACACATGTTATATTGCACATTGTAAACACAATCAAAGCTTCAAAGCGCGAAAAACGGGACCTTTAATTCCATTATTCAAGATTCATAAAAACCCCCGTGCTCTGGTAACAGACATGATAAATAGACTCAGAGTGTGAGCTGCACACTTTGGTGATACCTGATTCCTCTGAGAGTATTCAGAGCATTAATCAGAGGAGTCAGCATCTCAGCTCCACGTGTGCGGCTCTGCTCCTGCTCTACACGAGGGTCCCTCTCATAATGGTCTTGGGCACTTAATCACCACGATAAGAGGACAAAAGTGGAGCTCTCCTCAATGACAGCTTCTCGAGAATAACAGACTCTTTATTGTGCCCAAGAATAAAAGTTCAGTGCTGAGATCAAGACCAAGGAAGTCCATAATACCGGCAGAAACTATCCATTAGCATTCCCATGTACCTCAATGGTAGCTGTAGATGTGAGTAGATGTGATTTGAAATCTGCCATATCATTTTCAATGGCCGTCAACAGAAAAAGATGCCTCCATAATGGAATCGTTTCAACACTTGGTTTAATCTTCAGCTGGTTGATGCTAAGTTAGTGAACTTTGAACCTTGAGTGTGACCCTTGCCTTGACCCATCAGGATTGTCCAGGGGGACTGAATTAAGTGCAGCGTAAGTTATTTTAGCTGAAAATATCTGCAGCATCTAGGGATTCACTAAGATTTTGGTCACCAGTTCAAATAAAAAATAAATAGCATAAGATATAACACATAAGATTTTTGACTGTTGTCTGAAAAAGCCAGAAATTCCCATTCATATAAAGTGAAGCAATCACTCTCTTCAGTTTCAGCACATTAATAAAGTGTTCATCCGTGCTTATTCAGAGACTATAAGGCAGTTAATGTAACACACAAGAAGAGAAATCGTCCCACGTGTAAAAGTCAGAGAAGTTTCTGTTGCCTGCCACCTTCCCTTTACAGACGGGAAATACATATTTGTCCATTTTTGTATATTCTTGTATATGAAAGGAAAATTGTGCTCATAGCCAAAAGTGTAAAAAAAAAAGGATTATAAAACAAATGTTTTTAGTTATCAACTCTAATAATATAAATATATAAAATATATAAACAAGTTTATATATACATATATATACACATGCATACATATACATACACACACACACACATACATACATACATACACATATATATATACATATATATATATATATATTAGGGCCGGGACTCGATTAAAAAAATTAATCTAATTAATTAGAGGCTTTGTAATTAATTAATCGAAATTAATCGCATTTTAATCGCATATAAATATTTGACCTGAGAACAGTGAGAAGTAATTTTTTTTCACATGGATTTATAGTATACCATTGAATAATGACTGAATACATAAGCTTAAGCAACAAAATATTGTTTATTTTTGTTCAACCAAGTCTAGCAGACCAGTGCAATTTTTGCCATGAAGTGTAGCAATAGCATATTTAGAAACAATTTAGAAATAGTACATTTCAGAAATTCAGGAAGCTTATAGGTGCTGGAACCTTCTGTTAACTGTTTTTTTTTTTTTAAGTAAAACACAATACTGTCAATTACATTCAGAACATTGGAAACACTGACTATTAGAAAACATCTCTCTGTAGCTTCAGAGGCCATAACATACTAAGTCCAACTCTCAATAACCTTGGCCAAAACAATAAAGAGTTCAATATAAACTGTTGCACCAACAAAATAATACATAGTTCAACATAAAATGTAAAGTCCACGCTAGCTGCTATATGTTTTGCGTTGAGGTGATACTTGAGGCTCAATGTGCTGCTGCGTGATATGCGAACGCTAGTCGGTGCTCCAGTATAAGTTATTAAAAATGCAGGAATTTTTTTTCTGTAATTAATTAATCTTAGTTAACGCGTTATTTTTTGGGTAATTAATTAATCTCAATTAACGCGTTAAAGTCCTGGCCCTAATATATATATATATATATATATATATATATGTATATATATATATATATATATATATATATATATACATTTAACAATTAATATTTTATCAACAATTATAAACAATCTTCATTTAATAAACTAATATAAAAAGAAATTAATGTCTAGTTATCAATTGTGATAAAACCGATTTGCAGTTTTGACTTTACCACGTTTTTCACTCTGACACACCAAAATAAATATAAACCAAATTATTTCACTGCCTCAGACAGAGTATTGTTTACTGAATCTCCTCTCCAAATACAACCACACACAAAAAGCTAAAATCTGCCTCAACTACATTCTTACTGTCGCTAGTTACCTGTCTCTTGAGGTCATCTTGGAGTTTGAGCGGCTTCTCTGATTTGTCACAACACTCTAAAAGCACTTTCTTGTAAGTCAGTAAAGAAATAATCACAAAAGTAGACCAATTAATTATTCATTAAATGCATTAAACAGTCAACTATAGCCACTGTATGTTTATGAACTGTATGTGTGGACCTCTCCAAACAAGCGCCAGCAACATTTCAGACAGGAGAAACTAGACCTGCAGCGCACTCATGACCATCACAGCTGTTCGTTCAGACCCGTTCTCAGATGACCAGCGCGCCACAGCCTCGCCAGAAAGGACTATTAAGGTATGAACGCTAAGCAGCAGCAGTGAAAAAAAGATGATCCTCATTCTTGCTGTTGTTTGTGGAGAGTGAGTTCAGGGCCTCTTTCAGACTGTGTTCTGCTTTGCTCTAGTGTTTAAGCGCTGACATCATACAGGAAGGTATTTTTCCCCTTTGCATTGCCAAAGAACAGGCCCACGCATGGGTCCAGACAGAGCGAAGGGAGACGCACAGGAGCAAAGGGACAAGCTCATGAAAAGTGACTAGAGAGATGAGCACACATAAGAGATCTGAAACACAGCTCTTGCTGTTGAGATCTGGGAAACAGAAATCCTAGTGAACCTGGATACGCGGCCGGTCACCTAGCCAGTGATTTAATCAACACACCGGTAATGATAGACTCAGTACCACAACAGAAAAAGTCATTTAGATACATGTGTGTGATTTTATTTGTGGCGTTTGCTCAGAAGGAAGATTATTGTTCTTGCGTCAAGGTCTCAGCTGGAAACAATCAGAGCGCACCTGAGATTTCCCTTTAAACTAACACAGAACAAACACTTATCTCACCAATCACTTACACCAAAGTCAACAAAACAAAATGATCAACACAAATCAGATTCACTTTACTTTCTTAGTCTAAAATATCTTTAAAAAATTTGGGGTCAGTTAGATTTATATACATATAAAATCCAACCCATAAATGTCCTACTTCTAGATGACTTTCTGCATCAGAAAGTGCGATAGGAGACAGTATTTTACATCATAAAATGACACACTTCAGCTTTAATAATATAATGTCTTAAAACTAAAAAGCTCAGCTCAAGCTGTTCTTTGACCCATGAGGTTTCCTCTGAAGTGCCGAGTCTGAGAGATCATTCAGCCGGTGCACTCAGACCCATGCTGTAAGTGAGCTGACACAGAAGAAAGAAAAAAAAATGTCGAGGATGGAAGAAAGAATGCTGTGAAGGAATGTTTCATAAGGTTTCCAGGGTGACAATATAGCACATAAACCCAAAATATGGACCCAATTATGTGGCTGTATAGAAAACAAGAGTTCTGTTTGAAGGCCACACGTCATTTTAGAATCACTGAGATTGTTTTTTTTTTTATTGATACTATGAATTTGTTTTTATTTTTAGTTAGGGTTAAAGCCTGTTCACACCAGGGACAATAACTATAAAGATAACGATAAAGATATATTTCTAAAAATCGTTCTTGGTTTTCAATCCGATCAAGTGTTTACATGTCCTCTCGCTCGGATTACAAAAGGGATTATCCACCCCTTACAATCCGATCAAAATTTTAGTCGGACCTGGCAAATTCAATCCGATTGACGTGGGTCATATTTTGGGTTTACATGTGACTTTTATTCTGATTGTGCTTCTAGTCCTATTACGATCGGATTAGTAGTGTCCATGTTAACGCAGCTACTTTTAGAAAGATTTTTTTCCCCCAGCTGATGAACGATATAAACATTGACAGCCAATCAGAATCCTTCCTGCTGTAACGACCTCAAGAATTTAAAGCGACAGATGCACGTGCGTTACGAATAATCTGACGATATCATTCGCTGGTGTGGACGCGAATATCGTTATCTTTCTAGTTATCGTTCTTGGTGTGAACAGGGCTTTAGTCATGTATTCTATTGTCTATATATAATTTTGATAATTTTTTTATTTTAGTTTTACTTTGTTATTTTAGTTCATCATGTTAAGCTAAATAAAAATTATAAATATTTCCAGAAATTAGCTGGCGCCTGAAACATGAAGCTGGATTAGCTGGCTAGTAGGGCAGGGCGATATATCTAACGATATGATCATGCGCACCTAGTCAGTAAATCCGGTTCCGTGATTACCGCTAAATCGCCATCACCTGCTTTTAAATGGAGAGGCATTTAATAGACAGAGCCGTAGATCGCTGACAAGCTACGTAATATCGCGTTCATTATCGAAGGCGATTCATCTTGGATAATGAACGCGATATTGCGTAGCTTGTCAGTGATCTATGGCGCTGTCTATTAAATGCCTCTCCATTTTCAAATGTATAAACTAACTTAAGTTTCACTTGTGACTGCACTGATAGAGAAAGATAATTTATTTTATTTGTCCTCCATTTTTCATATGACGTTTAAATTTGTCACATTCTTCAATCTCTTAACCTTTAGCAAAACCTTTAACCTTTAGTTTTGAATCTCGCTGGGTCTCTCACAAGAAGTAAATCAAACTTGCTTTGTGTTGCAAGGCTCATGATTGGCTGTTCGCCAGTGATGTCACACATGGATCAAAGCCTTTGACAAAGAAAGTTGATGATCAGCATCATGTTACCAACAAAGCTTTATTGGAGAGGTTTGGTTTTGTCAACTCAAAACTAACTCTGAATTTGTTCAGCTACCAATCTACCATCATGGTACAGGCCCCTGATATAAAATAAGTTGTTTGTTTGTTTTTCAAGAAAAAAAAAACATTTATTTTAAGTAAATATTTTTCATGGTTTTAGTTAACTATAATAACCCTGATTAATAAGGTTACAAAATATTTGCAAGAAAAAAAAAGTATACTAGTATAATAAACTAAAAGTATAAAAATAGAAAAATTACAAAATTTATAAAACAAAAATAAATTCCAAAACATGAAGAAATGCTATAATAATATAGAAATAACATGAAAAAAGCAATAATAATAGTTATGACCTAAGCAAGCTGCAAGCATCACTAAAATATTCCAAGAATAAACAGCCCGTTACAATCATTTTAGAAAATGACACAATGGCCCAGTGGAGAAGATGATCGTATCACTCATGAGCCACAGAGGCATGACATCATCATCATCATCATCATCACATGAAATCTGGGCTTTTACAGCTGCTTATACTCCAGCTGTAAAGATAACCGCAGCTAATCATTACTCCTGATTACTGAGGGTTAGTTTGGACGATAATACATACACGGTGCTCAAAATGCTTCAAATATACACTGCCCTACTACACACACACACACACACACGCACAGTGCCAACCACTTTCACCAACAACCGGCCAGTAAATATTTTTAGACAATAAAAATAAAAACAGTCACTGACTCACGCAGCCAAAGCGGTCATCGACCAATCAGAAGCAGAGCAATCAGTCAGACTACAGCATGACATCATGAGTCATGACATCAGCCCCTGAAACTAAACACCCTTCTCGCTGCTCGCTTTGCTCTCTTCTCTCAAACAAGTTCAAGGACACTGAGAGGAAACACAGCATTCTGGCTCTTCTCACTTGGTTCTGTGGCCTGAAACTCATTATCGTGGAGCATTACATCATATCATCATATCAGTAAAACTGTGGCCGAACAGTTGCTTGTTTTTGCAGTGTTCCACACATTTCACATCTTAAGATCAATTGGATTCGCACTCAGGGACTGATCATCATCAGCTTTACACACTGCTCTGTGAAAAGTTTGTATAAATAATATAACGTTTTTGTATCAATCTTACTACATTTATATAGATTTTCCTTCATTTATATATTTCATATACATTATACTTCAAGCAAGTTGAATTTTGTTGAGGATTTTAAGATATTCTTACTGAAAAACAGGACAAAATAGTGGCCAGTGATATTTCTGTATCACTGAAATAGCCTAATATCAAAGATTTCATTAATGTTTTGAATCAGATTGCAATTTTATAGTTTGATTTTTATTTAATTTTAGTTTAGTAAAAAATATATATATATATATTATTTCAGTTAACATTTATTATGTTTCAAGTAACAAAACTGTGTTTGTTTTTCAGTTTAGAGGAGTACACATTGATACTATAAAAAAATAAATAATATATATATATATTTTTTTTTTTTCTCGTCTTGGTCGGCAGTCTGAGAGTGCTGGTATTTAGTATAACCGCACTGGAACAATTTCACTGTAAAAAAAAAAAAAAAAAAAAAAAAAAAAAAAAAAAAGGTAAAAAGTAGCAACTGAGATTTTGTCTGAAATAAGAAACAGGTTTTTAAAAAACAAAAACACCTGTTTTCTCTCACATTCGGTTTGCTCAGAGCAGGGTTTCTCCACGTAAGTCAATGGTCACCAAAACTCTTTGATTACCAACAATCTTCAAGATATCTTTGTGTTGAGCAAAACAAAGACAGTCATACAGTTTTACAACAACATGAGGGTGAGTAAATATGACAAACTTTTCATTTTCAAGGTTTATAACATCATATCCCTCGTGGGACCTGCTGACTGGTCGCCACATATTGTAGCTGATTTCAGATGACAGTCCTGTGGGGACCTTTGACCCAAACACTCATTCCCAAAATTATCAAATAAACCGAGCACCACGATACAGCGTTAATACCAAAAATGGAAAAACAATCTGGCAGATAACAATGTGATACAGTCACCCTAGAATCCAAAACAACGTCCCAAACAGACTCCACACACACACACACACACACACGTGGCAGCGCGATTAGAAGCGTCCATGTGTACAGTCAGCTGTGTATCTTTCTGCTGTTGCTGTGCTCCTCATCAGATCTGCCTCTCTTAACTAGTTTTCCGCCTGACTGACACAACACACACACACACACACACACACACACGCCTACCACCATCTGTCCAGGCTATCAGAGATCACAAGCAGTCTGTGGTGAACCTGTCTTCCCCACAGAAACGCTCCTGAGCTTCTTCAGATGGTCCAACAGATGAGAAGTTAATGACAGAACTGTGACCTTTCAGATCCACGGCAAACTTTTATCTCTCGCCGTTCTCTCCCGATTTCGCACGGAACAAACAGCCTCGCGCGCTTTCCCCTGTAAAAACAGTGCCGTCTTTCCCCCCAGACAGGAAGAGCACCCTAAACACACACACACACAAGTGTTCCTCTCGTGCACAGCGATGACTCATTTCCACAACCCGTCCCTACACTCCCAAACACACTCCAGCCTCCTTTTGTTAAAGCCTCTACGACAAACACACTCAGACAAGCGCGCATGCATTCGCACGCGTGCCGTGAAGATCAACAATCGCGTCACCTTTTAATCCTGATCCGCTCTGAAGAAGCCCTTCCTCATGTACTCCTGTCCTCCCGACGACAGCGGGTCAGTTCCTGCACTCCAGCCTCTCCATGTTCCCGGAGTGACCACAACAACAGAGCCGCGTTCCTCCAGTCTCTGCCTCCCTCAGTTTTCCTCAGCAGGGGTGTGTGTGTGTGTGTGTGTGTGTGTGTGTGCACTGAGAGTTGAGTTAGGCAACCCCTGGAAGAACACGCAGCGCTCTCTGGGTCCTAGTGCTCGTCTTGTGCACTCAGAAGATGACATTGGACGGAGGCTCATAGGGAAGCCCTGCTCACCAAAGGCTCTGGGGCTCTGGGGAGGGGGGGCTGCATGCCGCTAAATTTAATTCTGTCGTGGAGAATGTTTTTATGTATCAATTATAGGGTGATAAATCGAAGAAATAGTCAGATTTATGATCAAGGCTGCTCCAGATCACTGTAAAAAGTGTCAACTGCAGCATTTCACGTATACACTGAAAAATGGTAGAAACCATTTTGACTCAAAAATTAATAGTAAACCTGTTAAAATATCACAAAGAAACATAAACTACTATATTTTTCAAGTACATACAACAGAAATTTTATTTTCTTGTAAAACATAGGCCTACTCCAATCTGTTTTATTTACAACTTTTTAGAGATAAAACAAAAAAAAATCTTTATTATAGTATACTGCTATGTCATTTACATATGCATTTAAATGTGCTTTATGTTTCACTCTTGTAAAGGTCTTGAATTACTGATGAATGAAACAACAGTGAAGTTATTCAGCAACACTCAGATTCTTGGGTTATTTTAGATGTGCAGCCTATAGAAAAATCTGATCTGCAATGGCCATGTAATTTAAAACTTATTTTTATTTATTGAAATTATTGTGATTGCATTATCGTGGGAAATAATCAACTGTTTTTTTGTCATTAGAAAAATGTATATATAAATTTTTATATATATATATATATATATATATATATATATATATATATATATATATATATATATATATATTCAGCATCCTGTATTACATTCAAACAACATGTTTGTTACAAAACATTTATAATGTTACAGAAAACTATTTTAGACATTGATAATTATATTTTTTCTAATCAGTCTATTAGAATCATTTCTGAAAGGATCATGTGACACTGAAGTAATAACCCTGAAAATGTAGCTTTGCATCACATAAATAAATTACATTTTTTAAATATTTTAAAATACAAAACAGTTATATTAAATTGCAGTATGATTTTATATTAGTTTTTGTTTGTTTGTTTTAAATAAAATAAATGCAGCCCTGGTGATCATAAAATAATAAATCTAACCATTTTGAATGGTACATATCCACAAGAACTATAGAGTATTTTCTGCTTTGGTTTGTCCATTACATTTATGTCCATGATAATTCATTCATTATTCATTTTTGGACAGAAAGAATGCCAGGTTACAATAACAAAAAAAAACAACAACAACAAAAACAAATTTCCCAGTTACTTCTGGATTTTCTATACACTGAAGTGCAATTATTTTAATATTTCCATTACCATCAATTATTAGTACACTTCACTCTTAAAAAAGAACAATCTATTAGTTTGCTATGCAGGCAGTCATTTTCTTCTCAAGTGGGCACTTCTTGGCCAAAATAAGTGGATCAGACCTTATACAAACCCATCTATATGAGACATGGCAGTCAACTGACCACTCAGACACTGGCTGGAGGAAAATATGCAAGGAATGGGTAGAAAAACACAGCATATTTTGAACACCACGCATGAAGCCGGCCTCTCGTTGCTCAGGAGACTATAATAACAGGCTTCAGCAGAAGACGACATACCAATCTGCTGAGAAGATGCCAAGGGCATTATAGATCTCTGACATTCATAACATCATCCCTCCACTGGCAGTCATACTTCTTTTTAGCGGGATTTAAATGCTTTTACAGTAGTTAAGCACAATGTTGGTCATATAAATTAAAGGGTTACCTCCAAAAAGAGACAAAGACATCAACTCCAGGTGAACCACAATTGCAGGTCGAAAGACAAGATGATTGTCCGAGTGATGGATTGAAAGGCTGGAGATAAAGTGAGAGAAGGACAGATTACAGGGAAAGCGAAAACGGGGGAAAGCGATCTCGGCCTTGCACGCTCGGCTTCAGCGGCGGCTCGGATCGATAGTAATCCAGAGAGCAGGAGTTGTTTATTTTGGAAAGTCTGAGGGGCCTGAAAGGGTGGCTGCTTTCTCACACAGCCATTAATCAGACGGAGGGGAGGAACCAGCTATCAATGCCCACATGCCTGTCCACATACCACACAGCAGACACACTTCACTGACTTACTGTAGTCGTAGCTCACACGCCCGCTGGCCAGCCCGGCTCCTCCTCTCCCACACGTGCTGCTGAAGGCCTGTGCAAATAAAGATGTCAAGATAATCGAAATATTCATTTTTGCTGTAAAGCTGCTTTGAAACAATGTATTTTGTGAAAAGCACTATGATGACTTGAAATTGACTTGACTTTATGGTGTTCATGTGAGGAGAGTAAGCTGTAACAAAAAACTTTACACGGCCAGGGCAACATATAAATTTGTCCTTTAAAATCACTCACTCAGATTATTACAAAGGTTTACATTATTAGTTGCCCCCAATACAAAAATGTTGTGAAATAGTGTCAAATAGCCACAACGAGCGATGCAATGAACTGTGGGCTTGATTTAAAGACCCATGAAATGGTTTTATGAAATGTAGGACATATCAAGGTTTTTAAAAAAGCTAAAAGCCTTAGAGGAATAGTACACACGGAAATGACAATTCTGCAACCATTTTCTCACCCTCATGTCATTCTGAGGTGATTAGACTTTAGATAAGAAACAAGAACGAACCTCACCATTTGGACTAATTTTATCTGGTCTTTAGACTTTAGAAGCTAAGTTTTGGTTACATAATTTGTCTTAGGAAATTCTGAATTTTTTCATGGGTGAATGCTACATGACATTACAAACTTTTGACATATTAAATATCATTCAATGTATTTTCAATGAACAGCAGATTTTTCCACATAAGTAGTCTAATGCTTTTTAAAAAGAATAACTGTTGCTACTGTATTTGTAGGAAATAACGATGACCAAATAGATTGTGAATAGTTAGTTTATTTAACAGCAGTGGTGGTGGTTACAGCATATATCTCATCCTACCCTTCCACACAGTAATCCTCTTCATTTTCGGTAGGTTAGATGGTAGGAATATGCATGCCATCAATGCATCCAACCACACTTGGAAATCCTGAAGGAATTTCTAATTATTGGGTTACTTCCAGAGGACACAGCAAGATGTTATCAAGTGAATATCATTTATCAGATTAGCCTGACCTGAAGACCTGTGAAAGAAAGTGAAAAAAGTGAAAGTCGTGTCATTTGCCAAGTATGGTAACCCATACTCAGAATAGGTGCTCTGCTTTTAACCCATCCAAGTGCACACACACACAGTGAGAAGTGAACACACACCCGGAGCAGTGGGCAGCTATAGATCCAGCGCCAGGGGAGAAACTGGGGGTTCAGTGCCTTGCTCATGGGCACTTCAGGCTTGGGTACTGAGGGTGGAAGAGAGCGCTGTTCATCAACCCCCATCCCCTACCTACAGCTCCTGCCAGCACCGAGACTCAACCCTGTGACCTTCAGGTTTCAAGTCCAACTCTCTAACCATCAGGCCACAGCTAACTCTTCTTTGATGGGTTTGTGCCTAAGAAACATATATAACATAACAAAACCTTTTATTTTGGATGCGATTAATCCCGATTAATCGTTTGACAGCACTACTAAATGTCAGCACTACTAGAATTTTTTTACATTTGTACTTGAAATAAGACAAAAATTAGGTAAGGAGGTATTTAAACATTGCTTAGGCCTTGAAAAGGAGTTGGAGAACGAAAGAAACTCTGGATTAACCAAAAAAAAAACTGCTCCTGATCAGGTAAGGTTCACAGAGTAAGTTACAGCTAGATCAGAGTATAAATTACCTCTACATCAGAAAAAGGCTCGACTTACCCAGCTTTCTGGGTTTGACAGACCTCCCATACTGAAATGGAAAAAACAAAATTTATCTTATTTCAGGGTTAATGAACTAAGAGTTTTCACTTAACATCCTCCCTGAAACGAGCCTCTGAAGACTTATGCACAGCTTTTAGTTTGTAAGGATAAAAGTTCTGGTGTAAAAACATCTGAGAAAGCTAATGCACAGTTAGCTGTAGTCAGTGTAATTTAGCCAAGCCATGACATGTTAGAGGAACAATTCCTAATCTCAACAAGAACCTTTCACTACCCCTAAAATCAAAGGGGAAAAATCAAAAAGGCAGACAAAAATGCAGTTCAAACCAGTAATCCCAGTCCTAAGCGTATAACCTTAACCCTAAACTAATCTCAAAAGCTGGTTAGTTAATAGGAATGTTGTTTCAGGACAAGGTCTTGACCCTGCATGGTGAAATGCTTTGGCATTTTCAGAAATCATAACAGTCTTCCAGTTTCATCAATCGTAGTATCTTCAAAATTAAGCAAGAAAATCACAAACTGAGTTCCGTTCAAAGCATTTCCTTGCTCTAAAGAGAAGTGTCCTGAATAGCACATGTACCTGACGTCATTTATTAGTTACAGGGCTGAGTCACTGGCACAGACTCAAGCTCCAGGGGCAAAAATGTCCATTTTAAACACTCAGACCTTCAAACCAGAGCACAAGAAGAATGTGACTTTCTTCATCGTGGCATACAGACACGCTTGGTTCGTGCCAAAATTTCCATCCGATTCATGAAACGCTGAGGTACACGTGCACTCCTTGCATATAAATCCCCTCGCAATCTTCCATTATCAATCATAGACATTAGACTGTTCTCCAGAAACGCTTTCTAATGTGCATACAACAGGAGAATGGAGGCAGGGGGCTTTTGCCTTGCAGGAAGAGATGAACAAAAGCTCTTTTGTCTTTCAAGAGACCGTAGGAAATGATGACCCACTTAATAGAACAATTTGGAATGCTTCTGCATCGTGCGTTAAAAAAGGCCTCCCAGTGCTGAGAGACAAACAATAAACCAAATCAACGAGGTAGGAAAAAGCAAACAGAGCTTGCGAAGAGTGTTTGAGTGTGTGTGTGTGTGTGTGTGAGCGCGACATCAGTCTTCAAGTGAAAGCTTCAGTAATGATGACTTCCATCTGCTGAGATGGGCATTGTCACCAACAATCTGGTCACCGACATGTAATTGAGGAGCTTAATGTCATCTGCTGTTTGTTTGTTTCCCCAATTTTTATTTGCTAAACTCTCAGCTGGTGTTAATTGCGAACAAATTGCTATCAAATGTTGGAAGAACATCAAATTGGAACAATATGCTTGGTTTCTCTAGCATTCTTAAAGGTGCGCTTGGTGCTTCTCATTCAAGATCCAATCTGTGTATGAACGTTCATTTTATTATCATTGAGATAATATTATTTATAAATATTCGAAACGATTTTGATATGTAAATTTTATGTTTGTCTATTTAGTTTTTAGTCATGCATTAGACGGGCGTTAGTTTTTTATTTTTTATTTTATTTTAGTGCATCAAGTTAAACTAAAAAGAAGCTGAGAAATGTCGCCTCGACAAGTACAGGTGAAATGAAATCAATTTCAATTTCAAAACCCCTGGCAGCCTTTCTTAAAGATGTCATATATATGATGTAGCTAAAAATAACATTATTTGGTGTATTTGGTGTAATGAAATGTGTTTATGCGGTTTAGGGTTCAAAAAACACAATATTTTGCACATTCTGTACATTATTGTTTCTCCTCTATGTCGTGCCTTTCTGAAATGTTTCGATTTTCACAAAGCTCATCGCTCTGAAAAGTGAGGTGTGCTCTGATTGGGCAGCTATCCTTTGAAGTGGCAAGTTTTTAGCACTAATGACCCTTCAATATGGCGGCCATGATGGTTTTCACTCCGAAGTGCCCTTCAGAGGGCGATATATCCCATTTGGAAAGCACCATGTCTGTCTGTCTGTCTATTTGCTGATATGCACCATCCTGAAAATATACTGACACCTATCGGTGTGGATGTAGCATCGCACAAAAGTAATCTTTTTTATCCACTAATCAATTGTAGAAATTTGCTATTAGCATAGCAACCAAGTATTTATACCACTAACAACATTATCCTATAACAGGTGAATTACAATGATATAATGTGATTTTGATGGTCATGTGAACTTAATAAGGTCACCCTCATAACATGACCTGCTTAATGCAAAATAAGCAAGCTTTTATTAGGCTATTGATATGACTGGAGTTTTCATCTCTTGTAAGTGGCAATCATTAACAGGGGGCATAAATGCATAATGCATAAAGGTGGCATTTTTAGCATGCTGTGTCACGCTTAAGATGATCCAAAAGAGTGCAATGGTCTCTGCTACAACAAATTTTATGTTAAGTGTCTGTATACACAGAAAAACAATGGCAAAGCAGCGCAGTGCATGGAATGCAAAAACCACTTTCTGTGAGAAACAGCTCTTAAGGGTTTTAATCTTTATTGCACTGATCATATCAGTGTTTAATTGAAGTATTATGCACATATGACTAAGTAAATCATGTTCTGCTTTGAATACTGCATTTACCTTGTAAGAGGATAACAGTGTGAGTAATATTTAATAACAATTAATTGTGCATGCTCACAAAAATTGCATAATGCATATTAATAAGACTATTGAAACAGATTTGGTTCAGGTGTGTCTGGTTAATTATCATCATTTGCTCCACTATATTAGTTGTATTCTGTTCTCTGTTTTTCATCCAGTCTATCACATCCCTACGTGTGTCTCAAGCCCGATCTGTCCTGGATTTACCCTTGTCTGGATTTATAAAATACCGTTTGCATTAATCTTAATCTTCTTTGTGTGTTTATCTCACCGTAACATGACACACGTCCAAACAAACATACACAGTTTTCTGAAACACAACAGACCAAATTTTGTAGTTCACGATCCCAGTTTGTTTAGTTTAATCTCATATTCAGGAGATTTCAATCATGATAAGAAAGAGTACTGGGTTTATTGTCAGTGTCACATTATCATAATATTTCACTTAAACTCCTCATTAAATGTAATGCTTTTACTGTATAAATAAAGATGTGTCCCTCCACCTCTTTTCCCTCTGCCGGTGTGGGAATGACATCATCCTCTGGCAGAAGCATTGCTGCTGTTTACGCCACTAATTAAATATCGTTCGGTTTATATGAGATCCTTCATCAGAACAGTTTCAATGAGAGCCGTAATTAAATGTGGTTTATTACAGCTGTTCATACTGTAAATTAGGAATCTTTTAGTGTGTGTGTGTGTACATGCATACACACACTCTCATGCACATTTATTTAATTAAACATACAGCAAAAACAGTAATAATGTAGAATACTATAACAATTAAAAATAACTAATTTAGACTTTAAAACATGAAACTAATTCCTATGATGCAAAGCTGGATTTTCCTCATCATTACTCCAGCCTTCAGTGTAACATGGAGAAACATACATTATAACGTTGTGATTTTTTGATAAAATATTATATCATTTTAATATTGGGTTTTTCTCTGTTAAAGGCCATAATTAATTATTTTAATTTTAATAATCACTGCATGGTCCTTAGCAGAGCTGTTATTGTTAACTAAATATAAAACTATTAAAATAACCGAAATGTTTAAAACAAAAATGAAAAAAAAAAGAACTGAAATTAATACAAATATTCATTGAAAAACATAAGAAGTTAATCATAAACTACAGTTATAAAGCTGTACATTTTTCTAATAGTTTAGTTTCTTGAAAACTGAAATAAGTTTCTGTTGAATTACTAAAATGTTGAGCTAAAACTGAAATACAAATAAAGCTAAATAGAAATATAAAAAATTTAAATCACAAAAATGACTAAAACTTAATTAAGATAAAAATTGAAAAGACAAAAAATATATAAAATCAATAAAGACTACATACAAATCTAAAGAACTCTAAAACTTTTCTTATTATTGTCAATTTAAAAAAAAATATGTATATTTTGTGGATTTTCAGATGAATAGAGAGTAAAAGTAAAAATTAGTCTGACCCCAAATATTAAGTGAAAGTTAAGTGATTATTTACTCTCTCATGTTGGTACAAATCTGTATGATTTAACAGATTTTTTTTTTTTTTTTTTTTTTTTTTTTCATATAATGAAAGTCAAATGACCCCATTTGACTTTCATTGTATGGACCAAAACAACTCTTTTATAGAAATTCCTAAATGAACAAAAAGTCAACATCAACAAAAATCAAGTGACAATTGCCCTTTTTATTCCAACATACTTACTGTAAATACTGTACACACCAACTTTCAGGAAAACAGTTTGAAAGCAACCAATAGCAGCACATCACCTAGAATATTTGTCTGTGTTTGCTACTGTATATTGATGCATCCCACTGTAACTCCATCACCTGCTGACTGCACGTATTGCACAAGCGCTCCGAGAGTCTAATGCATTACTCATGTCTAACCTAACTTCATCACTCATGCAACTAAACCCTGAAGACAGGCCTTTGGATCTGACTCGGCTCTTCTGATCATTGGTGGCTGGGAGTGGTAATGAGTTTGTAGAGACACAGCTGCTCATGGAGGAGTCATATTAAATGAATATCTGTGGCTGTAGAAGCAGAAAATGACAGTGGAGACGACAGGATGTTGTGGTCAGCAGGCCTCCACCCTACAGTCTTACAAGCTGAAATAAGGTCAGCTTGGCTTTAATGGATGTGTCTGAGAGCTTTTCATTCAACCCCGAGACATTCTCTACATGATGATTTATTCATGTAGTCTGAGTTGAATGACACTTTTGTTAATTTGCTGATTTGAATTTCGGCTCAGACAACCAAGTGTGCCAATTTAACAGTTGTCACTGTGTTATTTTCACATTACTGATTCTCCTTTAAGGTTTCTCCAGTTTGTGAGCGTTTTTATTGTTGTTCAGACCAGGAAAAGTAGGGCACAGAAGGTGATGATGTGGCTGTAGTTTTCACTCAAGTTGTTTCCCATAGAAACCTCTTACTAGCTGAACTCCACATTTAAGTGTTGCTGAAGGCAATGAGAATTGGAACGAAATGCTACAACTATATAATATTACAAATATTTAAGGAAAAATACGTTTTAAACAGAGTAAACCATGCATATACTGCAAAAATTCAATCACTTGGCAATAATAGTGGATATTTAGCAAATGAAGTCCAATGAAATCTTAAGTTTAAATGAACTTATGCACTTACTCGATAAAGACATATTTGAGTACAGTCTGAAATGTTGCATACCACACGAGATTGAATAATATTTCCATGCACGGAAGAAACTGAAGTTTCAGCAGTGTTATATTGTTAACTAAATCTAAAACAAGTTAAAATAATGCTTAAAATAATTGAAAAGGCTTAATATATATTTATTCATAGAAAAATGTCAAACGTTTAAAGAAAGCTACTGTAATAAAACTATACATTTTATTTTCTTGGCAACTAAAATACTTGAATTACTAAAATGACAAAAGCTTAAATATATCGGTTGATAATGTATATTCAATTGTGCTGCTTGTTTACTGTATTTTCACATTTCGCTGCCTTGGAATTATAATTTTAGCCGATCTGAGATACTGAGCTTCAAAATGTTTCCATTCCATAGACTGCGCCTGAGCCTGAAAGGGTTAAAACAGAACACCATTCAAGAGTTTTCTGTACTACGTGAATGATCTGCCATCAGCACAGCGTGCCAACACAAACCCCAGTCTTACACACCTCAACGAGACACTTGCAAAGGGGCCTTTAACGTCATATCATCTTATATTCATGCGGCCAAATGATATTTCATGCTTTCATGGGTAAGGGCACACTGCACTGTCACCATATGGGGAGAAGCGAGCCAAAAGCTCAATCCCAGATCACCCATGCACTGTTCCAGCCCAGCCACAGCAGCGGGATATAATTAGATTGGAAATTACGGAAAGTTACAGGGAGCTAAATCCCCCGTGGATTGCGTGGCTATAAATGTCTCGCAGAAGCCAGTGGATGTATCACCATAGCAACAACCCTCTTCTGCATTCTATTTTGAGGGAAGGAGGAGAACGGTGGAGTGGAGGGGGAAAACGCAAACATAGCTATTTCAGCATCGAAAATGATACATTATTCAAATGCCAAAAAAAATTAAATAAATAATTTTCACAGGAGATCCACTGTGAGTGAAATTCATCTGCACTGCTTGGCTTCACAAGGAAACATAAGGTCAAAACAACGTGGTCGTTCATCTTGTTTCATGTATGAAGTAGTGCTGCTAATGAATGTGACGAAGAGTCTTTGAATTTTTTATGTTTTGAATTAAACAGCCATTCAAAGGTCAAGAGCATTTCATTGATACTTGTAGCTTTATGAAATTCCGGTACAGTTGCCATCAACCGTTTCGCTCACTGCCCTGCCAAGATCAAACTGAGCACAGGACAGTCATAGAGCACATGGTCTGGTTATCTGAGGACCTGCGCATCCTGACTGAGAGAGCGATCTGTCCCTGACTCACACTGGATTGAATAGTGGCAGAACATTTGTTGCACATTTAATGTTCCTGTTATTATATCTCAAAACAAAAAAAAGAGATAGGCACTATTAACTCTAAATGTATATCCAAAGTGTATTATGTTGTAAATGGTACATTAAAGAGTAATAATATTATAATTTTATAAATATATAAATTATGAAATTATATACAATTATTGTTGCACATGTTGGTCTTCTTACAAACTCACTGCCATGGTGTGGTGCACTGGATGATTGCTGTGCTTGTGCTAGTTTGTCGTTGATTATTGCCACAATACTTTTTGATTTTCTGGATGCTATCTTATGACTAATGCATACGTATTTTATAATGTGGCTAATTCATGTGAATTTGTCCGACCTCATTCGTACAAATTTGTATGATTTCTTTGAGGGGTGGGTTAAGAGACGGGGTTAGGGGTGCTCAATCGTACGAGTTCCTATAAATTTGCCAACTCGTAAAATATGTAAAAATTATGTATAAAACACACAGTGAGGTCATAGAAATTTTAAAATATTTACGAATTGCCGTGAGGTCATATAAGGGTCTCTAGACATTACTCTGGTCCCATCTTGAGTATTTACTGGATTAAAAAAAAAATTATATAATCCACCAAGTAAATTTGCTAAGTCAATCTGAAAAGATAATTAAAATTATATACAGCTTAGAGCAATTATGTAAAATGCAATAATTGCACATAATGCACTCCATACAAAATGTCACTATTTATATCAAATGCATCAAAATGTGTGCTGATAATAATGCAGATACAATGCACATATTAGAAACATTTTGGGAAAATACAAAAATATTATACTATCATTTTTTTCAAATATAAATATTTGATGAGTATAATCTAACAAAATATGAAACCAGTATCAAGTCAAATATGAATATTATTTAATTTTAATCAATATGACTTTTATCATAGTAATTCTTATGTACAAATATTAATAAGAACTGTGCATCATTTAAAAATAAATATTATAATTTTTGTTCTTGGTCACAACACAGATAAAAACAAAATGTAAAAAATAAATAAAGTTTTAAATCAATTATATCTATATCTCTCAGAACAATGACGATATGTCTAGCCTTTGTCATATAAGAGCTGTTGGTTCATGAAGCTCTCTCCTTCAAATGTCCTGGCTCTTCAAAGAAGCACATTGTTTGCCTTTTTGTACAAATAATGATTCATTTCAGGTCATCAGTCATAAGATATCACGAGAGACTCCATCAAAGCACAATGAAAGCCTTTCCATAAATCTGAAATGAATCTACACAAAACAAGAGCAAGAAGCGACTAAAAAAGAGAGGAAGAAGATACCAGATAGAACATAGAGGATGGGCTTTCATCGGTTGGTTAATTAGCTCTTTTCAGCTGTTTTCTATCTACTGCAGTGTCCTGTGAGGCTCATCTCTGTCCTTCTTTATGCTCTCCAGAAGAGCCCAAGTAAGATCTCCATTCGCTCAGTGCCATGGCGACAGGGCAGTTCATTTACGGTTGTAATTCTATAATAATGGCAATTAAACTGCTGGAGTTCATGGGAGACACAGTCGGCCTCAGTTCGCTACAAATTATCATCTCTCAGAAAGCAGACAATCGGGGCTCAATTGGTTCAGTGAAAACAGTAATTGGTGAAATGGGCCATTGAGAGGCACCGCTGTGGGAATTGCTGATCTGGGGGGGGGGGGTTTGGGGGTTATTTGGTGGACTGAAGATGCCATATCAGTACAGCTAATGGGAAGGTTGTTGGAGGCGTTTCTCCTTCATTCCTGAGAGAGCTGACAAAAAATATATATATGTCAGATGGCTTGTGGTGATGACATCATCACTCACTTGGGACGTTGATGGATCGGCCACCATAACCGACGCCAAGGTCTCTGGGAGAAACTATGCTGCTTTAAATGGATAGACGGATGTCCAGGGTTTTGAGCTGCATTATTATGGACAGCGACGGGCGCTCTGGACATCTAAATGCATGCAGACACAGAGCGTGAAGGACGGAGATGGTCACAATCCTTATGTTCTTCAATATAAGACACATTATACTTTAGTAAACCCACGTTAACGGTGCTGTGAGGGATTCATGCGACCACACGTAAAATGTCCTCACTGCCTGACAGATCTTATTGACATAAGCATCCTAGGAAATCACTACTGCTATTAGAATGGATCTATGCCTGTCAGTCATTTCGTGAATTTAAGCTTGCTCACATCAGATTGGAGGGCGTGTCTTTGAAGGGTGGGGTTTTGTAGAGATGGTGTGGTTCAGGGAATTAAGGACTTGTTCGTTAACGTTGGCAGTTATTATAGAAAACATAAACAGATAACTGTCAGATTAAATTTTATGTAAAAAATAAAGCTATTTTCGAATCCAAGAGTTTGAATTCACAATTAAGAGAAGTTGCAATTATGAAATATAAAGTCACAACTACAAAAAATGTGTTTTACAAAAAAGTTTTAGATAAATTTTCAATTGTGACAAACAATTTAATGTTGTGAGATCTGAAATCGCAATTATGAGAAATTTCGCATTTATAAAAAAAAATTTATTAAGAAATATAAAACCCCAATTACAAGAAGAAGAAAAAACGTGACACTAAGAAGTAGTCACAATTATGAGAAATAAAGTCATAATTATGAGATGTAATAATGAACAAAGAGATATAAAGTCACAATAACAACAATTGAATAAGCTTTACTGTTATTAGTTTAACATTATCTCAAAGCTTCCTTACAAATGATATTAGTATGGGCTGACAGAGGCCAGCGTGTAGACTGTGTGCTATTGGTGTTCATATGGAAACTGTTTGAGAAGTTTAAATTATGAACAGAGATTCTTCATTCACCAACAAAATCATTCTTGTACGATCCAGAGGCAAAGTTAACACTCCGTTCAGCTGTAGATGAAAGTGTTCGTGTGTGTATACGAGTGTGTGATGAACACATACCTTTGCACCCATCTGCCCTGTCAAAAGCATCACACTTGGCTGCCATGGCAACTGGGTCTGCAACGGAGAAGGTCATGAGTGAGACAAGAGTTTGATATTCATCTACCCATTAGAGCCATCAGTCATGTGAGCCGTTGTCTTCTGCTTCAGTTATGATGGATTGTTAACAATCTGCATGAGTAATATAACAATGATAATACAAACAGACATTTTTGATTTCAATTCAGTTCAGTTATTGCAATAAAAAAAAGACAATTCTGTATTTTACTCATTTAATGTTTTTATCGCATAAAGTAACCCATGAAAGTTGAGTAATGAACCATGGACTTGCTTTCCCTCTATGATATCTATGCTTTGCTTATAACAAAGATCAGTGTTTCAGCATGTTTCAAACCGAACATCACAAAATGAATCTAGAGTTTCTTACCCGCTAATATGACTTAGCTTTCAAATGAGTTTATTAAACCTTTGACAACAACAACAAGGTTTGTATGTGTGTTTTTTCTTGAGTAGCCAATTATATTTGATTTATGGATGGACATTTTTCAAAAAATGTAGGGCCCAAAATGAGCAAAATATTCAATTTGATCTAGTTGCTCCTATTTAAATTGACAAAAGATGAAATATTCTGTAATGTAAATTAATGAGATCTTAATATAACAGATGAACATTATAGCAGACCAGTTACTATAGCTACATAAAATGCATATAAATAGCAGTTGTCACTCTCAAAACATTTGCATATTGTGATAAAGTTCATTATTTTCCATAATGTAATGATAAAAATTAAACTTTCACATATTTTAGATTCATTACACACCAACTCAAATATTTCAGGTCTTTTATTGTTTTAATAGTGATGGCCTCCATAACACCTCAGCAGTGCCACAGGCTGATTGCCTCCATGCCACGCCGCATTGAAGCAGTCATTTCTGCAAAAGGATTCCCGACCAAGTATTACGTGCATAACTGAACATAATTATTTGAAGGTTGACTTTTTTGTATTAAAAACACCTTTCTTTTATTGGTCGGATGAAATATGCTATTTTTTTGAGATAGGAATTTTGGGTTTTCATGAGCTGTATGCCAAAATCATCAGTATTAAAACAATAAAAGTCCTGAAATATTTCAGTTGGTGTGCAATGAATCTAAAATATATGAAAGTTTAATTTTTATCATTACATTATGGAAAAAAATTAACTTTTATTACAATATACTAATTTTTTTGAGAAGGACCTGTAGTATAAAACACACAGGATACAGAGGGCTTTATAGAGTTAAGGTGCTTTTTGACAGCTTCTGGTCACCATTCACTTTAACTGTCCTGAAAAGAGCAGCGTGAACATTCTGCTAAATTTCTCCTTTTGTGATCTATGGAAAAGAAGGAAGTTTGAAAGGCCACATATCTACTACATTTGGTCTGTAACACCCACTTTTCACGATTAAAGATGGATCCAAAAAAAAAAGAAAGAAAGAAAGAAAGAACTATTTATCCTTATTGATTATCTTCACCTGAACACATGTCAGATTATGGAAGTAAAATGGCTTTCACATGACATTTTACATGTTGACTTTCATGAGACTGAGCACCCAAAAATAACATTCTATCAAACACAAAAGTAATTTTGATGAAAACTATGATGCTCTAAGAGTGTCATGTATGGGTTTGGAATGTCGTGAGGTTGTGTGACTGAAGACAGAATGTTCATTTTTGAGTGAACTGTCTCTTTAAGAGGAAACTACGCTCCAGGCTTACAGATGGAGACTTTGCTCTTGAGATTCCCTCATTAAGTTATTAATTGGGTCGAGCTGTATTCCTTTCCCAAGGTATTCTAAAGCAACGCAACAAAGCCGCACAACAGCGATCGCACTGGATCTAAAAATCGAAAAGTGGTTATAAAACCAACAGAAAACCATCCAGTGTCTCAACCTGTTCAGTGACCTCTGGTGTCAGGATGGTTTTGAGTGACTGTGATTAAGCTCTGAACTGAGAAGAAGCAGCAGACATGGAAAACACACATCATTAGGACTAGAGGACACATAATTGCTGTAGTTTGCTGATGGTAGGCGTTTCAGCGTGTTCATCAAAAGCTTGTGATCTCACGCATCCAGCACTCCCTTCCATGTCACTGAGCTGCTGAGATCTGGAGGCAAATTAGCCGATGTTATTGATCTCTCTCAGACCAATTAACCCAGACTGCACAGAACTGACACAGATCCGCACGGATGGAGAGGGTTCATTCACTCTGGGGCTCCCACCGCCATCTCTCTTCGCTTATTCACACACTGTCTCCAACACGGTATTGATTCGACGCTAATCAAGAACTTCTATAGCTTTCGGGAGAACGACACTAGAGCAATGAATTCTTCATAAAGAGACATTGATTTTATGACACAGCAATCTTATTTTTCCTCCTGCTTTGAAAGCATTAGCGGTATTAAGGTTATCCTCCTAACGATCCCAAGTAGTTATAATGCTGGGACTGAAGCACAGGCTTGAGAGTCTGTGAGAAACTTCTCGCTTCACTCTAGGGCCTGTCCAAACTAAACCTTTAGTTTTTTATATACATCATTTTTTGTAAATTCAGTTCAGAAAGAATGCTTTAAAGTGATTAAAAAATTAAAGAAAAAACTTAACCATTGTTGCAAATTTTTTTATAAATGCTGTTCTTTTGAACTTTTTATTTATTCAATATTTCCTGTAGAAAAGTATCATAATGATAATAATAAAAAAAATCTTGAGCAGTAAATCGTCATATTAGAATGATTTCTGAAGCATCATGTGACACTGAAGACTGATGATGAAAATTATGATAAAATTATGATTCTGAAAATTCAGTTTTTACATCACATGAACAAATGACATTTTAAAAATATATTCAAATAGAAAACAGTTATTATAAATTGTAATAAACACGTTTAAACGATTTAAACATGACTTAGTCTCTAAACTCAGGCAGACTTACAGTAATTACAGATGGAAGCAACTGCTTTCGCAGCATAATATTTTTGATTTATACTGAGTAATTTCATGTTTTGTTTCTAATTTGTTTTCTAGAAGTGTTTCAGTGGGCTTCCCTCAGGCAAGATAACACTCAATAACATTAAAAATAAATGATAAAATTACTGCCTAAAGAGTGGCTAAACTCTGCATTATGTTCATTCTTCTTGTGCTTCTTCTTGTGCCTATATATATACTGTCCTAGTAAGCATTTTGTTGTCCAGTGGTCATGTCTAATCTATGAAATTTCTTTATTGCATAACTTTTTGAATATTTCTCATGGGGATTTAATAATTTTTTACTTTTCAGTCTGAGTTAAACCTCTCTTTTTGACTGAATTTACCTGTGGAAGAAAACATGCCTAATAATTTTTAACACCTGAATATAAGGCGTTTAAGTATTTTTCATCAAATAAAAGCAGCCTTAAAGTTCATGATCAGAAATGAAATACATGATATATTTGACTTCACAGTAAGAAATCAATACAGAAGTTTGACTGATGGATTGTAGAAATATTCTCCTCCAGCAGTTCTTCAATTCTTTACCTGCTAAAATCTGCCATGTATTATAATCTCCATTTACAATAAATGATAATGTCAGTAGGCACTACAAATAATCACAAAGACTTGACACATCTGCACTTCTCCATAATTATTTCTGCTTATGGAAGTGTTAGTAATATTACCTTGTCCCTTTTTTGTCAGCTTTAGTGAATCAAATTATTTTTGCAATTTTTTTTTGGTATATTTAAACACAAATGAAATTTTTTTTTTTTTTTTTTTTTTTTTCTAATATTGTGGTCTAAGAGTGATACAGCAGTTAAAGCAGCGCAGTCTCATCTGCAATAAACCAGAGGCTGAGCGAAGGCAAACTGGTTTTCAATAATCTATGACTCTGTCTCTGCCCTCAGGGTTAATCCATCACTCATAGGGAGGTTAATGAAAGATGGCGCATCATGGAAGTCCGTCATCATGTGGATGGCTGGTCAGGGTGGCAAGGACACTGGAAGACACTGGGATATTTTTGAAGGCAGGCCACATCCTGACTGACTCATCATTTTTCCAGTGAATCCTAAGACATGAGAACTTTTTACGCTGTGAGGCCATCTGCTTGAAAAGAGTGGGTGCAGACGCCCCCCCGGAGTGACCTCTCAGAGCAAAGCGGGCAGATGGATCTCAGGGGAGGCACACTGATACCCATGCACCTAAGATTAGTCCTGTTCATATGACAGTTTGTGCGGTAAATATATTCTCAGAGGCTTGTCATTGCCTGCCATCAGATTCGACCTTTGTGTCTTTCACTCGTAAGGTCAGAATAAACCACTTTCTTTAGTTTCAGCTCTGATGCCACCAGCTTTTGTCCCGATGATGGTTAAACAAGTTGTTTTAACCTCTTAATTTCCTCAGGCTGTTTTTTTTTTTTTTAATTCCAGGGAATATTTCAAATGACCAGATTTGGAGCATGAATAAATAAATGAATGAAATACTGTAAATAAATAACACGGTACTGCAAAAACTAAAAAACTGTCCTTACTTTTGACTAAGGCATTAATCTATTTTAACACTGGAAAGATATGCAAAATGCATGCTGGTTTTCATAAATAAGCATAGCTACACAAAAAATATGCATGAACAAAGTAGCATACATTAGCATACACAAAGTACACACTCCCAAACAAGTATAAAGACATTAAAAAACAAAAACAAATACATTCTTGGTACAAAGAATTGCATACTTGAAATACACAAAAATGCCATGTAATTGACAAATTCATGTAATGACCTCTGAAGAGGCTTAGATAGATCTGCTGGTGTCCACCCAAATATTCCACAACAGATGGAGCCATTATCCTCCAGATTCTTATTGCTATCTCTTATCTTTCACCACTTAAAAATGTTTGTTCTCCAGCTGTGACCTTGGGCCTCTTTTTTAAAGTCATTACCCAAAATTCAGTTGGAGTCATGTGCATTCTGATTCATGTACATAATAGGCAATATTGCAAACATAATACCGGTGCTATGCTTTTCTGTGTCTCTTTTACAAGAGTCAGTGGAAATCATTGACTGAACGCTTTCTCACCAACAGTTCTTGTTTTATTAGCATATTTCTTTCAGGCCCTGACAGCATCCAGGCCCCTTGCTGTCTGTTTGTGTCTCTCTTGGCCAAGCAGCTTATGGTGTCTCCAGCTACAAGCGGTTGATTAATCATGGTGGTTTAGCATTTCAATATCTCCTGCTGAGAAAGCAGAAAAGTTGTGAGGAAAAGAGGAGACGACAGTGTTTCCATGCTGGACTGCTTAGCACGCTTCATTGCAGCTCTGCAGAGGCATGTCAGATTTCAGACTGGCTTGGAAAAGTCAAATTTCCAGACTTCAATTCCCTTCTCTAAACCAGGTGAGCAGCTTCTTTGCCCTTCCATGAATGAAGCCATGAAAAAAAGAGTAATCTCCATTATTATATGATCTGTTCCTGTGAGGCAGCAAGACATTGACAAGATTGGAACTTGATGAGCTTAAAGTTTTAATTCAAAAGAAAATTTAAATGAACAAGAACTGCAAGAGTTTACAAGTAGATTTGCACTTCCTGGTGGAAAGGAAGGGTATTTTCTGACATCCTGAGACTTTTATGTATTTCTGTTGGCTGTGCACAAGAATCAACACAAAAATAAAGCATTATTTTCATTGTGTATTCAGTCATATGGTTTTCAATGTCACATGATCCTTCAGAAATCATAATCGTAATTATTCCAATGGAAGTGTATATAATAAAGACATTTCAACTGTCTAGAATGTAAGTGAGTGACTCTCACAATTCAATCAAATCTAATTCAAAGTTTATTCAAATCTAATTAAGCAAAGCTCAGTTTCCGTACATTGACTTTACTGGCTGATATTTAATCCAACATCACTCCACTTTTCTGTGCACATTCCTTAAAAGAGTAATATATGTTATGCCAGTATCTGGCAATAAGTGAGTCAAGGAATCATTCACTCAATCAATTTGTTCAAACACACTGATTCATTCGATAGCGAAATGCCACTTTCTGTTTCTCAGTGACAGGAATATAGAGTATTTTCAATGCACCCTACTACAAAATAAAGTTTGAGTAGAGCTTGAGAAGAAGAAATGCTGAAGTTTTGAGAAATAGTCTATCAATACAGTGCTGTGAAATGAAATGCAAAAGTCTTAAGAGTCAGTACTTTCTAAGACAGAGTGACTTTGTTTGACTCGTTTTGAAATACAGCCCATCAGGCACACATTAACATAGTGTGTCCAATTTCTCAAAATATTAAAACAACAGAAGATTTTTTTCCATAATGGAATTTTACACTCGCATGGAATTTTCAGCTTGGGCTAAACAAACAGCAGAAGCCATAAGATACTTCACTGAAAGATACACCACCAGGGAACCAAACTGGATTTTCCACATGAGATTATTTTAGCATCTAGCTTATTCAGCACTCTCCAAATCCTTTTTAACCCTTGACTGTGTGGAGGCGATCAATATGATATAGGCCCATATACACACACACATATGGCCAATGTGTACATAAATATGTGAATAACTAATCTTCAATTCCTCATCTTCAGGGACTCATGAAAGATCACCGGGTCAGATCTTTGTTCATTCTGCAAGACTAAACATGCTGTTTGCTAAAGAGATCCCATGGAAGAACAAGAAGAAGAAAATTTAAGAAAAAAAGTTCATATATATATATAAAAAAGGGGGACCTTGGGGATGAAGTAAGCAGAGGAAAGTCGCAAAAACTCAGAACTTAAAGCTGAGCAATGATGCTTTGAAAAAGAGTGGAGGACAAAGATCAAGAAAGAAAGAAATCACAAAGTCAGAGATGCACTGCACGAATTCAAAAAGTAAGTTACTGGATAAAAAGAAATGGTAGGTTGACAAACTATAAAAAAAAACATGTTAGACCTTGAGAAGAGAGATATTGGGATTTTTAAGGTGAGCAAGTCTGAAGGTCCACAGCTGCATGATAAAGAACTTGGAGGTTTTAATGGAAAGAGGCTTGACATAAATACAGCTTTGATAAAATACTGCAAGTTTAGTGGCTCACACCTGTTCTGAGAGAACCTCAGTCTGTGCTTCGGTGTCTTGCTCCATCTTGTGGTGCAGCCCAGATTAAACATGTGAACACTGATTCAAACAAACTAAATGTGCTCACTGACACCTATATCAGCTTTCAGAGAGAGAGGACAACAATTCCTTAATATTGGATAATAATATTGTGCATGATCCATGGGAGAATGTATGGACGTAGCCTCATAAGCCAAATAAAGTAATAACATTTGTTGATTCATAAATGTTACCTTATTAAAGCTTTTCAAGAAAATATAAGTCAGACATTGAAGTGAATTGCAGTTTTCATTCTTCAGAAAAAGACTTAAATTAATTTGTTTTGGCAATTTTCCCCTACAGAACAATGTTGGTCAGATTATTTTTAATGTTTATCCAATCTTATTTTGTAAGTGACTTTTCTTTTTCTTTGAAAGATTCTTTCTTTGGATTGTTTGACAATAATAAAATAATAAAATAAAAAATAAGCAAATAATAATTGTGTGTTTCCTGCTAGCTAATTTTCACATTCATAAGCAAAAGTTTACTGATTAAAAACCTATTTTTTCATTGTTCAAAGTTGATTTAGTTGAAGTATATGTCAACTAAGTTCTGTCAATCTTAAAGCTGAAAACTGTATTTCTGTATTCTTTGTGTGTGTGTGTGTGTGTGTGTGTGTGTGTGTCTTTGTAACGTGTTCATTTATTTATGGATTTTGTTAGTTTGTTTGGTACGTTTCTTATCCTGGCAATACGTATGTATCGGTGTTTACTCTTGTATTTGTTTCGTATGTAAAAGTGATTCAAAATCTATTCGCGAATCAGTTCGGCTAAATCAATAGAACCGACTCGCACATGATTCGCGAATCGGACACTTCCCGAGGCTGACACTTCCTGTAGAACCGCCTTAAACAAAACAAGCAACTTTCCATAGAAGCTAGAAAGAAGGCCGCTGTGAACACAGTCTACTACATTGGACATATACTATACTTCTTTATTAATCCCCCGTCTACAATCGAGAGGGAGTGTGTTTTTATAAAATCTCTGGGGCTGTGAGCTGGGAAGTAGCTATGATGGCGTCCAGCTACAGCGCGAAGGAGGAAGACGGTCATCACTCCGGACCCGCGGGGCTCGGAGCCGCCACCCGGACCAGAAAGCCCGACAACACGGCCTTCAAACAGCAGAGGCTCCCGGCCTGGCAGCCCATCCTGACCGCGGGGACCGTGCTGCCCGCCTTCTTCATAATCGGCCTCATCTTCATCCCCATAGGAATAGGCCTCTACGTGACATCCAACAACATCAACGAGTTCGAGGTTTGAGTCTGTTGCGCTGTTTACAATCATTTTACTACCAAATTCACGGTGAATAGACGTCTGTTGTTCGCTCGGACTCTCCGTGACGCGTGTGTTTGGGCGCATGTGTTTGTGTAACCGCGTGTTTCTCTGCTTCACAGATCGATTACACCGGGACTGACATGTCCAGTCCGTGTTTTAACTGCTCTCAGAACTTCAGCTGGAACAGCACGACTCCGTGCAAATGTTTCCTGTCCTTCTCTCTAGACCAGCCTTTCGAAGTGAGTGTGTGTGTCGTGAACATTATGTTGCATTCCAGGTGAAGGATAGTTTAGCTAAAAGTAAATATTCAGTCGTTTACTCACACTCGTGATGCTCCAAACCCACGTGACTTAACCCTGTAGCTTGACATACGAAAAAAATAATTATATATATATATTTGTACAATTTATAGACAGTTTAGAATCGACAAAAAAAAGTTTGCTTTTTTTATTTTTAATGTTCGAGTCATGTCCTAAGTAATGCTTATTATTATTAATCAAAAATTAAGTATATATATATATATAAGCTTTTTTGAAGCTTTGATTGTGTTTACAGTGTGCAATATAACATGTGTTCATGTTTCGTGTGTAAAAACACAGTATTTTTCACACAATTGTATACCGCGGTTTCACTGTCATAAAAACGGGCTGGTGACTTCCTTGTTCTATGAAGTCCCTCCTTCAGAAATATGTAATGAGTTCTGATTGGGCCAGCGGTTCCTGTGTTGTGATTCGATTGCAGCTGAGCGCATGCGGCCCTCCTGGAAACATGACTGGGCTAGTATTGGAGTAGTTTTGAATAACATCTAGTTAACAAAGCTAAACAGCTTTGCCCTTTGTGTAATAAGTTACAGAAACTGTTAAACGCACCAATTTAAGTAATAAAATACACTTACCGGTTGTGGTCCATAAACAACGCCTTCTCCAGTCAAAGAGGGAACTGCTCCATCTTTCAGGAATAATCTTTGTGCGAATCCGGCATTAAACTGATTGAGATTGAGGAAGTTGTCCTCAGCAAGCTGTCCTCAGCTAAATGTGCTGCACATAGTTTTACATGTGGATTATAATTTCCGGGAACCAGGTTAAACAAAAAAGTACAGCGTCCCTGGGAAGCCCAAACAAAGATGAATAGACTCTGAGATGAAAATAACAGCGTTTCAACGACATGGTGACAAACACAAACAGCTCTTCCTTCTTCTCCGTCGGAGCGCAACAAGGCCACGCCCCCCTTTTTGTGAATTCATGTGGGCGGAGGTTAGTCAAAAAACTGTTTTCGTGACGTCATTACTGCAGGAACTAGAGGGGTGTAGTCCAAACAGGTCGTTTTTTGTAGGCGAATTCTGTTAAATAAAATATCTCGCTTGGCATTGAACTTTGAGCTTTAGAATTTTACAGATATTATTTATACTCTAACAACAACATTACACACTAACTAAAGTTTAAAACATGGGATCACGAAGAACAGGACCTTTAATGATTTCTGGCATTAAATAAAAATGGATCATTTTGACCCATACAATGTATCCCCGGTTATAGCTAAAAAAATACACGTGATCCAGGGGCACATAGAGTATATCAGTGAGAATTAAAATGGGGCTTCATGGATATTATTCATTGCTCTCTGGTGTTGTTCATTATTTTGAAGGATCTGTAGTACTTTTTGTTTGAAGTTTCATCTGATTACTTATATCTGTCCTATGAGGAAACTGTGGACCTAACAAAAACCTTCACTTTTTCCTGAAAAGTAACATGTTAAACAGCACACAGGCCTATTATAAACACAAATGTGCCCAGTTAATTTTTTTAGAAAGGATATTTGATTGGAGATGATGATGGGTTTTCGTAACCAGTTCCTGATTCAAACTTTATGTCCTCAGAGTAATGTCTTCATGTACTATGGTCTCTCAAATTTCTACCAAAACCATCGGCGATATGTGAAGTCCAGAGATGACAGCCAGCTTAATGGAGACGAGCGCTCGCTTAAGGTATCTATCTATCTATCTATCTATCTATCTATCTATCTATCTATCTATGATCAGTTGTTCGGTCTATCTATCTGTAGTTCTATCCATCCATCCATCCATCCAAGTTACACTAGGTCTGCTGCTCCCTGAGCACAAGCACTTAATTCTTGATTTGATGCATGCTGTTGAAGCTCAAAGCATATTGCTATATTTCAGGAGCCAAGCAAAGAATGTGAGCCATACCGCACTAATGAGAACAAGCCTATAGCCCCGTGTGGAGCCATTGCTAACAGCATGTTTAATGGTGAGACCTGGATCCAAATACTTAGCATTGTAAGACTTTCCTCAAGAGTTGTAATATTGCTCGTCTCTTTCTCTTTTTGCTTCAGACACACTGGATTTGTTTTACATTAATCCCAGTGGATCAAAAACACAAATTCCATTGAACAAAAAAGGGATTGCATGGTCGACGGACAAACGTGTGAAGTTCAGGAACCCTGGTGGAAGCAACCCAAATCTCACTGCTGTTTTTAAAGGTAGAATAAATGTACTTCTGTATAGAGGAGTATATGTAGTTTTTTTTCTATATCTCTTACTAAAACACTCCTCATCTTCCAGACACAGCGAAGCCGGTCAACTGGCACAAGCCTGTTTATGAGCTGGACTCTGAGGCGGATAACAACGGCTTCATAAACGAGGATTTCATCGTGTGGATGCGCACAGCTGCTCTGCCCACCTTCAGAAAGCTCTACCGCATCATTCAGAAGAACAACAACATGACACCCACGCTTCCCAGAGGCAACTACAGCCTGGAAGTCACCTACAGTATCCTTGCATTGCATATCCCTAGAACATAAAGAAAAATAAGTATATTCTACTGTTAAAACATTCAGGGTCAGAACAATTTTTCTTTCAAAATACTAACATTAAATTGATCAAAAGTAATAATAATAATAATAATAAAATGTTTTTTTGAGTAAAAGATCTGCTGTTGTGATGGCTGCTGAAATCCAGCTTTCCCATTACAACAAACAAATTGCATTTTAAAATATATTAAAATAGAAAACGGTTATTTTACATTGTAGTTTTTTTTACAATATTACTGTATTTTTGATCAAATGAATACACTTTTAATGAGAATAATTCGATGATTCGATTGCTCCCTGCTGGACCGTGTTCATATTATTATTATTATTATTATTATTATTGGGTCTGAACCGTGGTTCGTTTGCGTCATCAAGCCAGCAGCTGTTTACCCCATTGCTTAGTAAACAGCGATGCAGGAAAAGGCGGCAAATGCATAACATTGCCCTCTGCACTTTTATATATTGACGTTTTTGAGCGGTTCGTTTTGTTTACAAATCTTCGGGACATAACGACACTTGCGTCTGTCTTACGAATGTACTGCAAATGCTCTAAAGCAGGGGTTCCCAAACTTTTCAGACCGCGACCCCCAATATTATTGCTGACGACCCGCGACCCCCCCCCCCCCCCCCGTCTTGTGAGAATTTGCGATTTAGTTACATACTGACAGAGCTAAAACAAAAAGGATAAATACATCCATAACTGTGAAATGCTTACAGACAGAATACGAACAAGCTGCCTATAACACGCATACAACAATAACTTTGTATTCAGAAAAAACGCCTTACATACATGTATGGATTTCCCAATCAGGACCCAGATTTGGTCAATGGGTGGAGCAGATAATTGTATATTTTTATAATTTTAATTTCATTTTTAAGATTACAAGTAAACAGCATTCAAGACTGCAAGAGTTCCAATCTATATGGGCCTTAGTACTCTTTTGGATGTTTTTGTGATTGCGTTGTTTGTGTAATATGTGCTAAATTGTGAATAAGAAAAAAAAAAAAAAAAAAAAAAAACGCCTGATGTGATGGATGGGCGCTGTGCGCGGAGCAAAGCAGGTCCACTCTAGGTTTAATTTTGGAGATCGCCACCCGCAGATCATCTTCCACGCGTTAAGCCGTGACCTGTGTTTATTCGTAAGTCAGCGCGGAGAATGTCTTTTCACCTCAATACGTTGAGCCAAATTGCATGAGGACATCCAACGCGGCTTTCGACAACTGTGGATATTCCAGCGCGACAGAAACCCAGAACTCATCCAGCGTCTTGCCGTCAAATGCAGTCCTGCAGGGTTCGATCGGTTGAAAGTTCATCAAGCGCATCTTCCATATCTGACGCCAGATGATTTGCCGTGGTTACATTAAATGGTGACCTTATCCGGTCATATCGGGAGCGTCTCCTTCAGGGAAATACTTATGAAAGTGATCTGGATAAATCCAGATTAAAAATTATTTTTTCATTGTGCTCACATATTAAATGGTGAAAAAATTACAGAGGGATTTATGGATATCTACTTATGTTATCCTGTAAATCAGAATATACTATCAATCAATAGCCTTAAAAAATGATTTTCGCCATGTTTTTTTGTAATAAAATGTTATATAAATCAGGCTAGGAATAATATATTTACAAATCCCTCTGTAAATGTCTTCATAATATAACTAGGTACAAGACTGGAAAGTTTGGTGTATATAGGTGCTACTAAAGTGGAGATTTCGTACTTGGAGTATGAGAGAAAGGTCATTTTGAGAAAACAGGCTTTAAAGATTTATCATCAGCCAATGAGATTGCGCATTCATCCCTTTTACTTTCGCGATTGGTTGCTGATAAAAAGGAAATGACCATATTTGGATCTGACAGCATTGTACAGTGAAGAGAGAGCTTTCCGGCCGTGCCTGTGATGAAAGAGAGCAGACAGAAATCGCGGATCGGCAGGATGATTTACAACGTTAACTTTTGTTGAATTCACGCGAAATCTACAGACGCAAACAGACAAAGTGTAATAAAATAAAGACCTAAATGTGTATTTCGGACTTTTTTTTTCACCATCTCGAATTAACATATATATATATAAAAAAAAAAAAAGTTTCTGTAAATCATCTCGCGACCCCCCGGGGGGTCGCAACCCCCACTTTGGAAACTACTGCTCTAAAGAACGCTGAAGGGCGAACAGAAATGAGATGTACAGCTCTCTGTTTGCAGTGCGTCAATCATGCTCGTCAGGAAAGTGAGTGAAACACGCACAAACACACATTTGCGGCAATAGCGGTTCACATTTGTGATTTGGTACGATTTATCAGCAGTGGATCGTACTGGTGTTCACATGAACCGTACCCCAGACCACCCTTTTTAAGCAGACTCAGGTACGGTTAGCGGGTCCAGAAGACAGCGTTCACATCATCCAAAGTACTAGTGTGAAAGCACCCTTATTCACACTGTGGTTTATTATTTCCTCAACCACTCGCCCCTCAGACTACCCCGTGCGCAGCTTTGAAGGCCGGAAGCGTGTGATCTTGAGCACCATCTCCTGGATGGGAGGGAAAAACCCCTTCCTGGGCATCGCCTACATGACGGTGGGCTCCATCTGCTTCTTCCTCGGCGTGGTGCTCCTCTTCATTCATCACAAATACGGAAACCGCAACAACAGCTCTGATATTGCCAGTTAAGCTTGTTGAGTGCATGCGATCTGTCAGGCGCGGGTTTGAGTAGCATGCTTCGATTGGCGTTTTTTAAAAGTGCAAGAGCATCTGACCACTTGATGTTCTGTTTATTTATTACTCAAGATGCTGTGTCCACTTCAAAGTTTTATTTTGTCATTTTTAATTTTTTTTCTGGTGATGGTTGATGGTTCATTTCAAACATGTTTTGGCCGTCTGAGGTTCGTGTGATTATTACATAATACGTCCAGGATAAAGACCAACTTGTACAAAGTATAGTAAATGAATATATATTTGTATTTCATGGAAATGGTTTTACTTTCGGCCAAAAGAAATGTTTAAACAGGGCAACATGATATGACTACTTTTAACAGTTTAATGTACAAAGAATAGTTTCTCTCTTCCTCGAGGTTCATAAAGGAAAATACTGTGGCTCTGTCTGCTTCCTAACTTCTTCGTAGTGCCAGATTATGGTAGGGTTCGGATCAATAACAACTACCATTAAACTTTTAAGGATTGTTCAGATCTTTTTTTGTTTCCTGGAGATGCTTGTGCTCTTTAAAGAAGCTTTGCTGTGTGTGTAATTCATGGCTTGCGAGGACCAAACGTTTCATTCTTTGTCTGTTTAATCGAAACTATCTTGGGCTCATTCTGACTGTCATGTCTTTTTTAAGTGTTTCAGCATGTCTGCCTCTAACAAATATGCACTTTATAAGGTGACAAGCCATACATTTTTGGCAAGTTTTTAGAAGTGTGTTTTGTTGCTGGGTGAATAAAATGTCTAATTGCTGAACTTACTGAGAATTTCTCATGATTGTGTGTTGAAGTATCCTTTGCACTCTTCAGTAGCAGGAAGTGATACCAAAGACAAAATTAGCATGTTAAATCCGTTAAAAAGTGTTATTTTCCTGTATTGAATTAATGTATTTACTATTTAAACAGGACGTTCAGATGGAAAATATTAAAAGGCTAATCTTATTAATGCAATCAGTTTAGTATCACAATCTGAATCCATTGGTTTACTACATTGAAACAGTTTTGAAAGTGTAGTTTACCCCCAAATTGCTCAAAATCATGTTTTTTATTTTTATTTTGCATAGAGGTTTTAAGCAACTTTGATATTTGCATTAAATGAAATAACAGCATGTAGGTTTGGGATGTTCCTCTGCAGTGAATGGGTGCCGTCAGAATGAGTGATTAAACAGCTGATAAAAACATTGGAATAATCTATAAGTAATCCACTCCAGTCCGTCAATTAACATCTTGTGAAGCAAAAAAAAGTATATAATTTCCAGAAACAAATCCATCATTAGCATGTTTCTGGAACTCCATAATACTGCTTTCTCCAAATGCAAATGTCGCTGAATCAGGAGAGAAATATGCAATGATGGAGAATCATCATATATATACCAGCATTCAAGGCATCTGTCAAGCTGTGAATCTGCTAGCCTCTGGCTCCTTCATTACGCCCTGAGCAGCATCTGTTCTCTCCTGCTGTTGGTATGTTGGACTGCGTGAAAGAGCAGCTGTTGAACGGCCCAGAGGAAAAGTGCTGGACTAATTACCTGATTCCCAACCCAAGTGCCTGTTTCACCCGCTCTCACATCATCAGCCCACCTCTGGACCACAGCTGACCTCACACAGCATCAGCAGCGATTGAGATGTGCTGGTGTGAGATAATGATGTGCACTGCAGCTCCTGTGACTCGAACGCTCTGTTCCTGTTTCTCTGTTCTCCTGTCAATTAGTGACAGACTTTCTTAGCAAGTTCACTTAATGATCTTGGGCGTCAGAGAGAGTGAGACTTCCCAGAAGATTTAAAAGCGGTCTAGAATTTGAAAAAGCTATTTAAATGTAGACTTGAAATGCAATTAATGTGAAATACTTTAGTTTCATTCACAGACATAACTAACCGGAGTGGGGCTCATTTTTATTCCAAGAGTTTAATAACATCCTTTTTTAACTTGTACGTTTTAACAAGAATATAATCATAAATAACGACAGTAAACTTCTTAAGCAAACATTCTGCAATCAAACTCATGAATAGGCACAGCAAAAAAAATGCATCAAATGCACAAATGAAAAAAGAATAGCAGACATTATTTGGAATGGTGACTGATTCTGTTTACTATCGTCCTCTTGCATTATCAACTCACTATTTTCCTGTTCATCACTGTAAAGCTGCTTTCACACAAGCTGTTTTGTATAAAGCGCTTAAAGGTGACTAGACTGTTTATCATGATAGACAACGATTGCAGAGCAGAGCAGGGTCCGAAATTAATTGTGTTATGGCAAAAATGCCACCAGGATGAACGAAAATGTGCCACAAATTCTAGACAAATGGGCAAAAATTGTTCCTGCTCAATAAAGTAGGCTATTCCTGTCACGATTAAAATGCAATGTGAAAATGAATTAAAAGTGTCAGTTCACGACTGACACATTGAGATCTGCACGTTGCAGTTGCATCACTTTTCATGCATTATTTTTGTACTGTTGAGCATTATAATCAATCACAAACAAATCTTGTTGGCCAATTAGAGGTGTTTGCATTAGTCAGCACTAAAAATGCTGGAGAAATGACTGGCTGTCAGATAATGACTCTCATCATTCCCTAGCAATGCTAGGCTAGCATAGTCATGTTTCAAATTAGAAAACTGGGTACTGGTCGAAAATTCTACACACTGGCTCAAATCTGAGTGGCCCACTGGGATCTCCCAGAATCTCCCGATAACAGATACGGGTTTAAACTCCTATGACAGCACGTTCATCAATAAACATTTAATACTTAACACTGGTAATAGTAATTTTATAATAGATAAAATTATAATAAGTAATAAGTAAAATAATAATTTAATAGTTAATACTGTTAAAAAGTATATATATACATATATATAGCCTAAATGCACTGTAAGTTGCTTTAAATAAAAGCGTCTGCTAAATGCATGTGTAAATATAAGTTCATATTATTTTGATTTTGCCAGAATCTTCAGGCAAGAAGAAAGTAAAATCATGATACACATCACATTTTGTTTTCATTATTTATTTATTTTTTTTGTATTTGAAAGATATTTTAAGAAATGCCTTTTTTGTGGTTTGTTGTTGGTTTGTAATTCATGATAATTGTATATTCCGGTGTGTTGTTAGAGTGACGTGGGATGGTGGGAAGGGTTTTGTTAGCTGTTGCTCCTAACCATCCACGTGACAAGTGTAATCAGTGTTGCCCAGAGCAATGCTGAGAGGTTGCCAGAGGTTCGGCCCCTCACGGGGCAATCCCCTGTTATACTGTGGGACACTTGTGTGTGTGTGTGTGTGTGTGTGTGTGGGCGTGTTTTTGTGACATATCAGGGCACAACTCTGTATAATGACATGGGTATGACACAGGTATTACAAGGAGAGGGTGACTTATGAGGACATAACCCATGTCCCCATTTTTCAAAAAGCTTATAAATCATACAGAGTGAGTTTTTTTGAGAAAGTAAAAATGCACAAAGTTTCCTGTGAGGGTTAGGGTTAGGTGTAGGGTTGGTGAAGGGCCGTAGAATATACAGTTTGTTCAGTATAAAAACCATTACGCCTATGGGATGTTTCACAAAAACAAACGTGTGTGTGTGAGTATCTGTGTCTAAACAAACATAAATATATTTTTAAAAATGTTTTAGTGTTTGTTTGTGTTTGTCAATAATGAAAGTCAGTGAGGTTTTATTTTGAGAAATGTTTTAGTGTTTTGTTTTGCATTTAGTTAGAAGATATCTTGAGAAATATTTCAGTGCTTTTATTTTGTATTTATTTTTTTGTTTGAGTTTAGTTTTATCTTTTGTTTTGTTGGTAAATATTTCACTGTTTTGTTTGGTAAATTCAATGATTTTGTTATAGAATTGTATTTCATGTTTTTATTTTTTTTAATTAGGAGTTTTGTTAGTTTGTTTGTTTTATGTTTGGTAGGAAGATATGTTTCAATATTGTTTGGACCCAACTGACTTAAATTATCTTCTTTAAATCAATCAATGATTTTAAGAGATCAGATGATACAATGGTTTAAAATGATTTGACCTAAATCTGCAATATGATAAAAAAATACTCTGAAGACCTTAGCAACCACATAGTAAGCCCTAGCAACCACCCACTGCACCCTACAGAGGAATCAGCTGGGGTAATTGCATAATATTATTATAATTGAATTAATAAAAAGAATCAGCATCGGCTCTTTATCCTGACAACATGTCCCTTAAAAATACTTGTGTTTCGAATCAGTTGTTCCCCAAAGGCTCCTGGTTCTCATGTCTGTGTTTTACTAATGGAGAGAAAACAGATTGTGACTGGTGTGAATCATCTGCTATCGTAATGAGAGAGCCATCACAATTTTGCACACCATCTGATCCCCCCCCCATGTCTGCTGCTGGCTCTGCTGAGAGCACATCCTCCTTCTGTCTTTTGGGTGTGATGCTACAGGATTTCTCATATTGAGTCTCAGTACAATATCAGTAAGCACTGCCTCTGTTTATTTGGAAATCCTATTTTCTGCTCCAACAAAAAGATACCAGCATCGGTTCAGCTACTGCAATACTTATTTGATGTAGATCTTCTGAAAGACTTTTTGATTCACATTACATTCTCCCTCTTGCAATTTCTTCAGGATTAAATAAGCACTTAGCATTAAATTTGCTCCAAATGGCACTCTGAGGTGACCCTTTAGCTTTCAGGACTGTGTGTCTGCAGTGTTGTTTGTGTCATCATGACCTTGGCTTGGAGGCTTTAATGGCAAAGATTGCCGCTGAAAGACAGACAGCAGCGAGGGAATCTGTGCAGTGACTAATGACCCTGTTTGGCTTTAAGGACTCCTGTTGGACTCCAGGCCTGTAATCACAGTGCTCTGATATTTGATCTCTTCAGAGAAAAGATGGAAGGTCAGCCTTCCACTGAAATTGCCATGATTTATCTTGCCTGTAAGACTATTTCATTGAAGCTTTGCTATATATAAAGGCACTGCTGGTTAAATGACCTGGGCATTAAAAAGCCCCATATATTCTGCTGTTATGAGTTTGTAAATATTAATGACGTAGGGTTGTCATGATATGAGATTTTTCACTACATGATTATAGTGACCTCAAAAATTCATGATAACGATATATCAAGATATCTATAAAAATCTTGAAAAAGTAAAATAAATAAATCAACTTAATATTTATTTGAAGAGTTTATTTGCTAAAACAGATAACTCTGTTTTTTTATAAAAAAATTAAAAAAAAAAAATTTGTTAGTTAGCTGTTTTTTGTTAAATTTTAACCTAGTCAAAATAACCCAACTGCAACTTGATTGACATTAATTGGAATGCACAATGAAAAAAAACTTGATTTCTGAGAAAAACAGTAATCTTTTTTTGCAAATTAACTCTTCATTTATTTATTTTTTAACCAATGAATCACACAGTTGCATACAAAAGGAGCTAAACAGAAGAGACCAAAATGCTAACTGTTTTTAGTTTAGCACAATGTCAAAGTAAGACAAAATATTTTTACTCTAAACTTAAAAGAAAAGTTTTCTAAAAGAATTTCCTTCAGTGAACTGATTTTTATTTTAGAGTATTCTATACAGTGATAAAGGCTATGTCGATTCGCATTTCAATTTAAATATTCATTATCCATATGAAAATACCCGAGATGGCTTGAAGCACACAATCGATTATAATCATGTGCTGATTCTCATAGCGTTTTAGCTATATAGATATGTATAGATGCCACATTTGGCCCCTCCGGATACGTACTATAACAATCAGTGAGTTTCAAAATGCAACAACATTGTGCAGCATCTGTTTGTAAAAACCCTACATTTAAATTTGTGAATAAAATGCATAACCTTTCACAGGTAAGTATGTGTTGGTTTGTGTTTTTAATATGTAGTGCATTTTATTGGTTTATCACATCTATGGAGAAGGGTCTGGCGACTTGCACTTGCACTCTCAGACACTTGCACTTCCACTAGCAACGTCACTTAATGTTAAACGCTTAACGTGGCCTAATAACAGACTAAGATGATAAAGGCAATTTAGTGGTTATGACGCAATCGTTAGCCTACTTTTACAAAAACTGTTTCTACGGGGCCATAATGTAACATAGAAGGTAATGGAGCCCTTTATACATTGTCGTGTATCTTTAGAAATAAATAATGGACAAACGGAGTCTTTAAACGCCTCAGATGTAAAGTTATTCGCTGTTAAAGTGACGCCAAAATGAATGGGAGGTCAATGGGATGCTAACGCAAGTGAAGTTCTGCTACAAGATGGCGGCACCCGGCCGACTTCAACTTCCGGTCGACTTCCTTGCGGCCTGGTCTTGAGAGTGCAAGTGCAAGTCTGCAGCCAGACACTCTTGGATCTATGAGTCTACTTGTGGACTTTCTGTGTGAGGGCGCCCTCTGGTGTCAGGTATGAATGAAACAAATCACAAATGAGAGTTTAACGCTGCATAACTGCACTGGTGCTGGATTATAAGTAATTAATCAGCATGTCATGCTTTAATGGGTTTACGATCATAATTTACAGTGATTTGTTCATCTTTAGAGCCTTTAGCCTCTAGGGGGGTTATATTTTCAGTGATATACAGTAACTATAGTTTCAGAGTCTTTGTCTGTGATTGGTTGGCATGTAGACAGGATATGGAGGGGCTTTGAGAGCTTTGTAGAAATACGGTAACTATAAAACACCTGCAAAGCCATAGCAACACAATCTCATCCCTGCAGAACCCTCCGTATCTCATTCTTCAACTAAAACAGACATTTGTGACAGGCTGAACTGCACAATATACAAATCTGTTTTCTAAATTACTTCTTCAGCGGTGTGGGTGCAAACACTTATTTAATGTAGACTTAATTTAATCTATCATTTGGCAAAATACTGCATAGTGTGATTGGACGCACAACCTCTTGTCAACAGCAAAACACATGGGACATAAAGGAGTTTCCATATAAAGAAAAAGACAATTCATTCAAATTTCTAGTTTACATTACATGTCACAATTATACTGAAACATTTCAACATTAGCAGAATTCAGTTCATCATTCCAGTGAGGTTGTTTTCTCATTTACATTTATTTTGTTCCAAAGTCTGTTGACTCGCTCTTGAATGACCCCAATGTCCCAGTGGAGCTTTGAAGGGAATGGACTGATGTTCCTCTCGCTGCTGATAAAAGGTGCTTGAACTGTGTGCACATAAACCTATTTAATAATTTTCACCTTAATTCAAAAACCATTTGTCATTTACAGTAACAAAGACAGCAAATCCTAGTGTGGGACTAATGATTAGAAAACGCTTTGCATGAAAGAATCACATTGCAGCAGAAGAGAAGGGACGTTTTCAGCATCTTCATCAACTGTTTGCAAATCTAAACTATCCTTCCTCCTGTGTCTCTGTGCTGGATCGGTGCTGGGGTTTTTCTCCCCCTCCTCTTCCACACAGTTGGTTTGATGTCAGTCCTACCAAAACCATCCATCGGCCTCCTGGGAGTTTGGAGGTCTTCCTGACATCAGAGGGAATTGTTCTAGAACTGCTGCGCAAAGAACAAAGCAGTACAACCTTCAAATGTTAATCACAAACACATCTAAACTTGGAATTTCCAGGAAGAACGGGATGTGTTGCATTGACCTCTATGAAATCACAGTACAACAGCAGTCACAAAGATCACTTTAAAGAGCTCTACAACTCTACTGAAGCCAAAATTACATTTCCTTTCCTTCTTGCCTAAAGCAGATACACTAACAAAGGAAACCTAAAAGAAAACTTTTTATTATTTTACATGGAGCATTGCTCTCTAAAACTAGACTCCCAAATTTCATGAAGAATAAATGAGTGGAAAGTGAAAAATGTGTTGCATGCAAAAGTCAAAAAGACAAAAGATATATATATATATATATATATATATATATATATATATATATATATATATATATATATATATATATATATATATATATATATATATATATATATAATTAAAAGACAATTATAATGTTAAATAAAATAAAATTAAATATATTTGAAAAACTTATTTGATCTAGTTGGCAAAGAAACATTTCCAATTTTCATTTAGCTTAACTTGAAGTACCAAAATAACAAAAACACAATAAACTAAAATGAATAAAAATACATATCCATAAAAAAACTAACAAAAAATAAAATAAAAACACAACAAAATTACTAAAATGAAATATTAGTACTGTTGTGTTTGATGTCCTGTATGATGAAATTATATTCAGAAAAAATAAATAATAAAATAAAATAATTGTAAGCATGAACGGTGAACGATGAGTTATTCGTCAAGTAAAAGCAATCACTAAACTTGCCTCAGTAAGGTCCACTTAGTAGCATCTAAACATTAACTTTCCCTCTGGTTTAAGCAATGTGATATCGTTGATTTACATGAATATGAATGTTTTTCAGGTTCTTGCTGTGCTTGGGCTGAAAGCACCACAACAGGCTTAGCTTCCTCTCATTATTTCTTACCACATTCTCACATTTAACACAGTTTATGCTGTTTTGCCAGTTCTTGTTACCATGGACACCTTTTTTTTCTTGGGACAAGACAGTTGTGAATTCTAGCATTATAACGATGGCAACGCCATGCATTAGAGACTTTTATATTAAAATACCATGGTGTTACTGTTTGACACGATCATGATGACAATATAAGAGATGGCTGTCAACTCATTATGGAGGGAATCAACTGTCCAAGGTCCTGAAACCTTTCTAAGGACAAGCACATTTTTAGGCTCTAAAAATAACGTAATGCATCAGACTTCACAGCTCTGCTCAATGTCTAAACTAATCAATCGGACAGTTTAGGAGGGAATCTATAAATACATGGTGTCTGTCTGTCTTAAATGCACAATGGATTTTCGTCTCCCTGTCCAAACTGTGACATTTACAGAAGTTGCCTCTGGACGTCCCAGAGTAAATGCTGAAAATTTCCCAACCAGATCCAAAAGGTCATACACTATTGATCGCAATGATGCATTCCCATCACACAATCTGATCTAATAATGCAAGCATGCTTAATGTTACATGACTATCTACAAGACTTGTGCATGTGTCAGTGAGGGGACGCACATTCTTTTGCGTGCATTTAAGTTATATATTAAAAAAAAAACACAATTTCAAAATAACTCGAAGACACCTCTTCTATGATATAACGTTGTCGATTTATTTATTAAAAAGTCATTTTTAAAAAGTCAAGAAACTTTTCGTAGAGGTAAAAGTAAAAAATGTAAAATGGTCTAACTTTCTAATAATTGCGCCAAAAGACAACAAATATTGAAATTTGTCAGTAAAGATGTTCATAATGTTACAAAAGATTTCTATTTCAAATAAATGCTTTTTAACTTTCTATTTATCAAAGCATACTGAAAACTGTATCATGGTTTCCACAAATTAAGCAGCACAAGTGTTTTTAACTGATGATAATACAAAATGTTTCTGCAGCAAATCAGCATATAAGAATGATTTCTGTAGGATCATGTGACACTGAAGACTGGAGTAATGATGCTGAAAATTCAGCTTTGCATCACAGGAATAAATTACACTTTAAAATTCATTCAAATAGAAAACAGTTATTTTAGATTTTATTAACATTGCACAATATTATAATACTGTATTTCCGATCATATAAAAGCATTCTTGGTGAGCATTTATTTTAAAAAATTGGGAAATAATGACTGTGATATAATGATGTCATTTTTAACTGATGGTTACACCACTTGACATTTTAACAACAAATAAATCAACATTTGTCATGTTTGCAATTAACTTTAATACATGCATGCATTCTTAACAACTTGTTACACGCGTTTTGAACTAAAGATTTCTCTTATGTGTCATCTCTCGCACATCTTCAGCTAGACACCGAGTCGTATGTGTGCAGCTGTAAGAGCTGTGATCTGATCTGATCTGACGCACTGAGCTCAATCTGATCCACGCGCGCTTCTGGAGAGGTTGGGGTCACACAATCCACCGCTGCGCTCCAGATCAAAAACATCATGATCCGCCACAAACGGGACACCTGGAGCACAACACGGCTTCTGAGACTGAGATCTGTGGCATATCCAGAGCTCTGGAGAGAAGAATGAATGATCCATGATGAACTGGGATGTGGTGGTTCATGTGTGTCTCTAATATTCCTGTCAAATAACAATGGCTTGTCGGGCTGGATGCTGCTGCTCCAGCATCGCTTCTCTAAATGAAGATAACGCCAGATTTCTCATGCTGGCTCTGCTGATCATCATCTACCTGTTGTGTGGCGCGGCGGTGTTTTCGGCGCTCGAGCATCCGAAGGAGAAGCTCGCCAAGGAGCGATGGGCTCAGAGGATCGAGCAGTTCACCCACAAGCACAACCTGAGTCCGGACGAGCTGAAGAACTTCCTGAGGAACTACGAGGAGGCCAATGTGGCGGGAATCCGCGTGGACGCCACCAGACCCAGGTGGGATTTCGCGGGAGCTTTTTATTTCGTCGGAACTGTGGTTTCAACTATCGGTGAGTTGAATATAACCTTCTAAATCGAACTGCAGCGGTCTTCTATTTAGGTCAAATAGGCAACATTTCAGAAGCTTTTAAATCTACAGGCTTTTACAGTATTCAGTCAGCGGAAGTAAAGTAAAGTAACGCGCAACAGGTAGCCTGTTTTACCTCGCATTCATAACGATATAATTTACTTTCAGTGGCACTAATGTGAGCTAGCTACCGATATCAACAATTTTAATTAACTCTTTAATTGATTTTAAATTAATTTTTGAGATATGGGAGAAAACGTTACGTAGGTTAAATTTGTTTGTACATAATCTGTCTCTGATATGATCTGTTCAGACGAATTCATTTCCTTTTCTTTATATATATATAAAAAATCCATTATCTAAACAACTTCAAAATATATTTTTTTGTCATCGACATTTGTAAAATCAGGCTATACCTATATAAAATATCTAAATCAGATTCCATTTCTGCGTTTCATCTGTAAGTTAAACATCGCATGAGTTTTATAACTGTGTCTAATAATCTTAATCTTTATTTCGTAATTATGATTATATCAACTTAACCGCAAATTTCCCTCATTTTCAGTAGGTCCTGTAAAACACAATAAATTAATAAATTACTGTATCTGGGTTACGTGCATAATACTGTCATTTGTCTCAAAACAGGTCCCAAAGATTTTCTGTCAGACTGTCTTGACAGCTCAATAGATGGAGCTGAAAATCCATCACGTGTCTTCTTTGTTTAGCCACAGAAGTGCATGCTATTGTAAACATTCACCTGAAACATTATTGTTGAATATGGTGGTGTGTAGGCACATATTGAGAGAGAGAGAGAGAGAGAGAGAGAGAGAACACGTTTGTGAGAATGCAGGAGATTAAACCTAAACATTAGTGAAAACCTTTTAAAATATTAAAGAGGTAAATCTAAAATAATTCCATTTCCATCAATTAAACCACATCAACTATTTATTCATGTATTCATTCAGCACTAATGCAAACTCACAGATGACATTTTCTGCTTGCTCTTTTGTGAAGTGAAACCCTTTTAATATGAACCCATGATAATTAGTATCTCCATAAACCAAGTTTTATTCATTCTCAGCATGTGTCAGATTTGTGTTTGCAAAAGAGCTAATGAGAAAACTGAATGCATTAGATCTTATTTCCATGCAGTCTGTCATCTGGCAGTTCGTGCGTGAAAATTAGATGCTTTCACGGAAACATGCAGAGCAGGGGGAGCATATTTAGCCTTATTAATATTTACTCTGTTACCCTCTCCTGCTATATAGATTCAAGAAGACAGACAGTTCATGCAATCAATATGAACAGACAGTTATCAGTGATGTGATTTCTCTTAGTGTTTTGTCTCAATTGGGTCAGTTTATCTCATGCACCTAATTTTAGAGGCAAAAGATCTTCAGAAATGTGACAGTGAATTGTATGCTTTCAGAATTTACCTTCAGTGAAATCTTAACCAAAATAAACTGAGCATGTGAAATCGGTAAAATTGATAATACCAGAAAAAGCCATGGTAGGGCTGCCGTCACCATTGACAACCTGCTTCTAGTGGTTTGTGAAGAAGGGAAAGTGGGGTTGTCTGAATGGAGGAGGTGATTGGAGCCCAGGGTTCACGTGGGATTTGGAGCGCATGCTGCTCGTTAAAGGACAATTAGAGCTCAGTTTCTAATTAGTCCTAACCCAGCTTGCTGTAGCAGTACGACATGCCACGACAGCTGCATGTGCTGATCCTAAAGGTCTGCAGCGCTTGATGTTTATTATGTGTAGAGGCAACTCATATGATCTACATCAAACATGACCTTCTGACATCTGTAGATTATATCAGACAATCAACTTATATGGAATTACTCTGGCAAAACACACTGTTGCTAATTATTATTATAATTTTTTTCCCTCAAATCAGATTTTTGAGACTGATTGGAAGTTAGGGGGGTGCCAGATCTGATTATTTCTAAACACATTTTTTTTTTAGGTTCAACATGTGAGATTTTAGCAATGATGTTTTGCATTAATTATGTTTTATTCACAGTAAAATCTAATAAGTTGGGCTTACTTAAAAAAATCATGCAAACTGCTTGCCTTGAAAAAACTAAGTAAAGTGAAATAGGAATAGAATTTTGTACTGACAAATGCTTAGTTAGTATAGTTAACTTACACAAGAGTTCTAGTAACTAAAAAAGAACTGTAGGTGGTACTTGATCCTTTCATTTAGGTTAACTCATGACTTAGTATAGCTACTCACTGACTCCCAGAATGCATTGCGCACAATAAATTATGCAGTTGCTTTGTTTTAAAGTTGTTGTTTTTATTTGCCAATTTTATTTGCTGTCTTGTGTCAGCAGTAGCACAACAAAAAGAGCAAATAAAATGGCTATTGTTACAATTAATTAAAATACATTCAATTTAATTGTTACCATTGTTGAGATTCACATGATGAATGTTTAGGTCTGTGTGTGACTTCAACTTATTACCACTCACTATTTAAGGATTATATAAAGAGCAAATCAAGGTATTTATGACAAATAAAATCTCAAAAAGGTTATTATTAAACACATACAAAAAAATGCTTTAATTAAAAAATAGGTCATTTTATAAAAACCTATTTATTACTTTTCTTTGAAATCAAATAACTCTGATTTCATGACGCATTTCTCCATTAATAGAGAGGAAATTAAATGAAGTTTCAAGTGCGCAACCAAAGGGAACGCTAATCACTATAATGGTGAGCTAAAAAAAAAAAAAAAAAAAAAAAAAAACGGCAATTAGCAACATATTAGTGCACTGCTGCCTCTCACTGGTTTATTAATGTCATTGGTTCCTTAGTGGCTACTTGAATATTTTAAGTGTCACTCAAAACGGTAAGTAAATTGTTTTATTTGCCTTGAAAGTAGCTGAAACTTAATAAAACCTAGTAAGTATAACAACTAAGTAAAGATAAGAAATTAAATCTAAGTAAGGGAAACTACTGGATTTTACAGTGTTGAGAACATTTTCCAAATCTGAACACATTTGCCAGAGATAAAAGCATAAAAAAGAAAGGGTGGAATATGAAATGTCTTAATGTCATCCTGATGTAATAACACTAAAAAAACAAACATTAAATCAGATCTAAGCGTTCAGACTGAGAAGCATTAACAGAAATTAGTTTTAAAAAAATCTGTTATGATTGGTTTTGATCAAGCTCGTGGATTTCAGTTTTTTTTTTGTTGTTGTTGTTTTGTTCTTTTTGTACAAAAAAAGAAAGAAAGAAAAAACAGATTTCAGTCAAATATAAGCAAAAAAAAAAGAATTCTGATTTTGACAGATTAAGGAAGGTAGGTTGATAACATTTTAGTGAAAAACACAAAATATAGTAGATTCTAAAATATATATATATATATATATATATATATATATATATATATATATATATATATATATATATATATATATATATATAATAACAAAAAAAGTGAAAGTGTAAAATTATCAAAAATATCAAATCTATATAATGAAATGATATTAAATATAACAATTATATCTAATATTTTGAGTAACTATAAAGAAAATCTGATTTTGCCTGAACAAGGTAGGCAGGCTGGGTTATGTCCTCATAAGTCACCCTCTCCTTGTAATACCTGTGTCATACCCATGTCATTATACAGAGATGTGTCCTGATATGACACAAAAACGAGCACACACACACACACATATGCTGTCAAACAATTAGTCATGATTATATGCACACAAACTAAAGTTTTTGTTCACATAACATATGTATGTGTACTGTTTATATTTATGTATATATAAATACACAAACATGCATGTGTGTATATATATATATATATATATATATATATATGTATATATATATATATATACACACATGCATATATATAATGTTGTTTATATATAAAATATATTTATTTATAATATAAATTATGTTATTATAATTATAGAAATGTATAAACATTAAAATATTTTTTAAATATATAATACTTGTGTGTATTTAAATATACTTAATAAATATACACAGAACACACACATATATTATGTTAGCAAACCTTTATTTTGTATGCGATTAATCGCGATTAATCGTTTGACAGAACTATATATATATAATGACACTTAAATATATTATGACAGTAAAGAATGTGTTCTTGCAGCCTGTATTGTATATTTTTGCTGTAGAATGTGTAAAACATCTTCCCATTATAAAGCACACCCTGATTGTGTTTCTCTGTGTGCCACAGGTTTTGGGATGACGACACCCGTCACTATTGCTGGGAAGATATTCTTGATCTTTTACGGTCTCATTGGCTGTGCTGCCACAATTTTGTTCTTTAACCTCTTCCTGGAACGAGTCATCACAGTGATCGCATTCGTTTTGAAGTCCTGCCACGAGTGCAGAGAACGCCGAAAAGCCGGCCCGCCTCAGAGCTGCCAGCGTCCCTCCACCGTCAGCAGAGAGCGGCGCACAGACAGCTTGGCCGGATGGAAACCCTCCGTGTACTGCGTCATGCTCATCTTAGGAGTCGCTGCCATCGTGGTCTCCTGCTGCGCCTCCGCTATGTACTCAGCAGCCGAGGGTTGGGACTACCTGGACGCCCTCTATTTCTGTTTCGTGGCTTTCAGCACCATTGGTTTTGGGGATATGGTGAGCAACCAGCGGGAGATGTACAAAGCTCAAGCGGCCTACAGGGTGGGCAACTTCCTTTTCATCCTCACAGGGGTGTGCTGCATCTACTCGCTGTTCAACGTCATCTCCATCGTGATCAAGCAAGTTCTCAACTGGCTCTTGCGGAGGCTGGAGACACCCTGTCGCTGCCCGGGTCGAGGGAACCGCCATCCGCGGAGGAACGTGGTCGTCCCCGGCCACATGAGGACCAGACGGGACAACTCCATCGAGACTGACGGAGTCAATGACAGCGAGGCGGATGGACGGCGGATGTCTGGAGAGATGATCTCCATGAAGGACTTTCTGGCCGCTAATAAAGTTAATCTGGCCATCATGCAGAAGCAGCTGTCAGAGATGGCCAACGGTTATCCTCGCCCGTTAGGGAGCAGCTCACGTCACAATGAGTTCTCCGGAGGGGTCGGAGCGCTGGGAATCATGAACAACCGACTGGCAGAGACAAGTGTAGACTGATGAATCCAGCGTTTAGAAATGTGAAATAACCAGACGTCCTCCACAGCAAAGTGTTATCACAACAAAGACAAGCAAATACCATAACTCTCATCCTTTGAGTCTCGTTCACTAATAGTTGTGTGTACAAATGTTCTTCTGGACGTGCACAGACAAGGTTAGCTTGGAAAATGTACGGTGGATTCATAACAAGTGTCTACCAGGTTTACTGTAGTTGAAAAAAAAAACATTCATGGAAAATAAAATTTTATCTCGAAAATGTACTTTTCAACATTTTTCATTTTCATGTAGTTGTATTTGATGAATAAACTGAAATAAAATTACAATGTATACAATTTGAAAATTGTAATATAATTAATTAAATCTATACTAACTAGCGCTATCAAACAATCAATCACATCCAAAATAAAAGTCTTTGTTTACATGTCTGTGTACTGTGTACAATATTTATTATGTGTATATATAAATACTAACACATGCATGTATATTTAAGAAAATATGTTATGTTTATATATTAATTATATTTATATTATTATGTAAGAATATAAATGTAGAAACATAAATATTTCCTAAATATATACTGTATGTATGTGTGTTTATATATATATATATATATATATATATATATATATATATATATATATATATATATATATATATATATATATATATATATATATATATATATATATATAAACACACATACATACAGTATATATTTAGGAAATATTTATGTTTCTACATTTATATTCTTACATAATAATATAAATATAATTAATAAAAACACATAATAAATATACACATACATATATAATGTAAACAAAGACTTATTTAGGATGTGATTAATTGTTTGACAGCACTAATACAGACATAACAAATCAATAACTATTAAAAATACACAACACAGTTACTAAAATTTACATGAAAATAGAAAACACAAAAGTAAAAAGTATCTTGATGACTTATATGCTTGTGCTATTAAATATCTAAGACATATATCTATAAAGATATTAAAATATTTAATATACACTGCCATTCAAAAATTTGGGATCAGTAAGATTTTTTTTTTTTAAGGGAGATTCTTCTGCTCATCAATGCTGTATTTATTTGATCAAAAATACAGAGAAAGTAGTAATATTGTGAAAACAAATTATTGCAATTCCTAACATTTGTTTCCTATTTTAATATACTATAAAATACAATTTATTTTTGTGATGCAGTGCTGAATTCTCATCAGCCATCACTCCAGTCTTGAGTGTCACATGATCTTTCAGAAATCATTATAATATGCTGATTTATCACCAGTTTTGAAACTGTTGTGCTGCTCCATATATTTTGGACCATTCTTTGATTCCTTGGTGAATAAAAAAGTGAAAAAGAACAGCATTATTTTAAATTGTATAATATATTTCACAGTATGACTGTATTTTTGATACAGTCCAGATTGTTTTGAGGCCACTGTAAGTCTATTAATCATGATTTTTGAGTGAGAATGTTTGCATGGTAAGTGAATGAGACTCTATTAATAATAAAAATTATAATAATAATAATGTATTGCTGCTGATTTGGACCTTGCACATTTGAGCTGCTGTGCTGTGTTTATCATATTTCACACTAATCTCTCTAATTGAGGCTTTGTAAACTTATAGTGCATTCATTTGCAAACAAACAGAGGTAATTTATTACTAGTTTTCTTGCATATTTCAGCACTGTCACAGGATGATAATATATTCCTATCTTACGGGGAAGTGTGACATTAACGCACTGGTAGATTGAGAAATGAATCATTTGCTTGGATTGCATCAGTTATACTGAGATCCTGCATGGGAACTTTTCTACGCAACTTCATCTGCATGAATAATGTCTTAATTCATTAAGGCAATGATATCTTGAACTTTGTGTCTTCCTCATTGCACTGCTAAGATGTATCATGCTGTACTTGATTTGCAGATACATGTACTGCGAAAGGACATATCAAATAACACCATTAAAGAACAGTTTGTGACAAAATAAATAAATAGACCTGAATTAAGGTCTTTTTTTTTTTTTTTGTGAGTGTGTATGTGGCTGGTCCAACATGAAACACTTATAAATCTAATGGTTTTTTCCACTTAGCCAGCACTCAGACGTAAAGATGGAAAAGAGCGTCTTCAGATCAAATTACCAGAGCTCCACTCTGTCATGATGTTAGGAGGTTGCTATAGAAACTATATCTCTGTGTGAGGAGGATCCCTCCGATGGTAAAAGGCCGATAGCGGTGAATACCAGCTCCATGGGTGAGATGATTTGGCTGGTGCTGTGAAGAGTCTTTGTTTCTGGTTCTCCAGGGCTGGTTGTGTGACAACCCCCTGAGAACCTGCCGAAACAGCACGGAGGCAATCAGACAAAACAGTGTGAAATGAAAAAGAGGGTGATGAAAATAGCCCATTGCCTACATTCAGTAAATAACAAAACCTGCAATCATACATGACAAAGAAACCATCGAAGTTCACATGTCTATGAACCAAAAACACACAGTTCCTATCAGCCAAATCATGTTTATATATATATTTGTAACCTGTGATACTTTGATGAATAAAAAGTTAAAAAGAACAGCATTTATTCACAGGAATAAAATATATTTTAAAGTATATTCAAATAGAAAACGTATTTTAAATCGTAATAATGTTTCAAAATAAAACATTTTTCTGTATTTTTGTTAAAATAGATACATCCTTGATGAGCATAAGAAACTTCTTTAAAAAAACATCAATGATAGCAAACTTTTGAACGGCAGCGTGTATATATATGTGTGTGTAAAAATTAATACAACTATGTAAATTCAAGTTACAATATAAATAATTGAACATAATCTAATAAAAAAATATAAAAAGAAGTGTAATAGTATTATAAATTACTACAAAATAATATATAAAATAAATCGTATACTAATACTATAAAGTAATACAAAGTACTTCAATAGTATATATCAGTCATACCAAAACAACACTGAATACGTTATTGTGTTATATTTATAGTGAAAAATATCACTTATAATGATATATAACTAAGTAATATAATATTTTAGATTATATATAAGAACATATTAAAAGTGATTAAACTGGAAATGGCAGTAAATGCACTCTTATTCAGGCCTACCTTCACAAGATTATGACAAATACACTTTCATCGACAAATTTAATTGGACACTATGGTCCACTGCAGCTCATACGTGTCCAGAAGCTGACGAAATTAATATATTTAATTAAACGTTTAGCTGAAGAGAAATTACAGAGTTGGGCCAGAATCACAAATTTTATTTATTTATTTATTTTTGGCCAGAATCACAAATCACAAAAACGCGTTTCTGTATTTCCCGTCCTTTGTCCCGTTAGTCTATCCGTAGTGACGTTTATTGTCAGCGACCAGCGGCGGTGGAAATGGTGAGTGAGCCAGCAGTTTATTCACAGACTCGGCGTTTAATTTGTTTCCATTGCTCTACGTTTATTCTGTCGTTTCAAATATGATATGTGAATGCCGTGTGAACGGCGTCTCTTAATACCCGTGTTTAATACATCGATGTAAGATTAACAACACAAGTAATTTCATTTGAAGGATTCGCTGGTTTTAAGAGCGTTAAATCACTTTTCTAACCCGCATACAACGAAAAACGAGACAAAACGTGAATATATATATATATATATATATATATATATATATATATATATATATATATATATATATATATGTATGAGATCTTATCCTTTTAATGTCATCTTAAGATTTTTGTTATACATCTGCGTTTACATTCTAATGTAATATTTATTTGTTTGTATTTATTTATTTAAGGCTATAATTAAAATATTAGTCTATAGTATATATATATCACTGTATATGAACATTAGACATGGCTCTTTCTCAACACAGGGCCAGAGTCAAAGCGGAGGACACGGACCAGGAGGTGGAAAGAAAGATGACAAGGTGACCAAAAATACCTGGTATTTTAAAACGGCATCAGCCAGAGGTTTGTCTTTTATTTATTGATTTAGTCTGTCTTCAAAACAGGACAAGAAAAAGAAATATGAGCCACCCATTCCAACCAGAGTGGGCAAGAGGAAGAGGAAGTCCAAGGGCCCTGATGCCGCTAGCAAACTGCCTTCAGGTACAAGAAGAAACGTTTGAACTCCACTGTGTTTTACATCAGATTTTGAGTTAATGTTAGATTCTCTGTTCATTTAGTCACCCCTTACACGCAGTGTAGGCTGAAGCTCCTGAAGCAGGAGAGAATTAAAGATTACCTGCTGATGGAAGAGGAGTTCATCAGGAACCAGGAGCAGATGAAACCTCTGGAGGAGAAACAGGAGGTGCACCATCCATCCATCTTCTCTCTTGTCATCCTTTTTGTTTGTTTGTCTGTGCTGATGGTTATGTTTTTTTGCTTTTATTAGGAGGAGAGGTCAAAAGTCGATGACCTGAGGGGAACTCCTATGTCTGTGGGGAGCCTGGAAGAGATCATTGATGACAATCATGCCATCGTCTCCACATCTGTGGGCTCGGAGCACTATGTTAGCATCCTGTCATTTGTCGACAAAGATCTGCTGGAGCCCGGCTGCTCTGTTTTACTCAACCACAAGGTACAAAATCCCCCAAACCAGTCAGGATTGAATGGAAATGGGATGAATTTGTCAAACGTAAAGGTATAGCTCACTCAAAAATGAAAATTAAGATGTTTTTAAAGGGGTTGTTGTTTGCGATTTCCCTTTTTTAACGTTAGTGTGTAATAATGCTGTGTGAGCATAAATAATATCTGTAAATAATATAAGTTATGACGTTGAAAGTTCAATGCAAATGGAGATCTCGTCTTTTAAAATTAAAGCAATTTAATGCCTACATAAATGGCTCATAGGGACTACAACGAGTTACTTCCCGGGTTTGTGACATCACAAACCCTCATAAACCCCGCCTTCAGAAAAAGTGTTAAACATGCGGCTGCCATGCTGTATTAAAGCTTTAATAAGGAGTAGCATTTACAAACAACAGTGTATCTAAAAGTATGAGACAACAACAAACAAAAAACATACCATTAAGTGTCTTTTTGGGTGGCCTATGCCTTTAAATATATATTCTATCTTCAACCTTTTGTATTTGAATGCTGCTCTAATGAAGGCTACATCTGGATCCTGAACAGTTGTAGATTTGACTATTAAGTGATCAAATAACTTGTTGTTTATAGGTCCATGCAGTCATAGGAGTTTTGATGGACGACACAGACCCTCTTGTTACCGTCATGAAGGTAGAAAAGGCTCCACAAGAGACATACGCTGATATCGGTGGACTGGATGGTCAGATACAAGAAATTAAGGCAAGATAAAATCTTTTCAGTTTTGTCTGTCAAAAATGATCGGAGCTGAGTTTTTAATTGTGTAATTTTGAAAACAATCAGGGAAAAATGAATCTGTTTTAACTTCTAGGAGTCCGTGGAGCTACCTCTGACCCATCCAGAGTATTATGAGGAAATGGGGATCAAGCCCCCCAAAGGGGTCATTCTCTACGGCCCCCCTGGAACAGGTGAGCCAAGATCATTTCTTTACCAAACAATTCACAAGGGTGAAATCACAAACCCTGATCTATCATATAATTTCTCTGGATGTTAGGTAAAACCCTCCTTGCCAAGGCAGTGGCCAATCAGACGTCTGCAACGTTTTTGCGGGTCGTTGGGTCAGAGCTGATTCAGAAGTATCTGGGCGATGGCCCTAAACTAGTACGTGAGCTCTTCAGGGTGGCAGAGGAACATGCTCCTTCTATCGTCTTCATCGACGAGATTGACGCCATTGGAACTAAGAGGTAGAGCAAAGCGTTTTTGGTTTTTAAAGGGATATTTCACCAAAACATTTATACATCCTTAGGCCATCCAAGATCTAGATGAGTTTTACTTTATCAAAACAGAAATCAGTCACTAATGGATCTGCAGTGAATGGGTGCCGTCAGAATGAGTTGATAAAAACATCACAAAATAATCCACGTCACTTCAGTCCAGTCCAGGAGGAAACATCTTGTGTGGCCAAAAGATGCATGTTTGAAAGAAATCAATCCATCATTAAGACTTCAAACCATTGCTTCTGGTTGAATTACAAGGGCTGTCTGAATCAGGAGAGAAATATGCACAGATAAAGCACCATTTGCAAATGAAAACCGTTTTACTAGAGGAAGCATTTTTCCAGATTCTCAATTTTTTGGTTAGAAGTGAAAGTTTACTCGTGTTTTGGATTATTGTGATGTTTTTATCAGCTGTTTGGACTCTTATTCTCACGGCACCCATTCACATTGGTGATCAAGAGACGGGATGCTAAATTTCTCCAAAATCGGTTCCGATGAAGAAAAAAACTCTTTGATGGCCTGAGTAAACTTTGAGCAGGTTTTCAGTTTTGAGTGAACTATTTCTTTAGTCATCTACCCTGATTACCTCTTTGCAGATATGACTCAAACTCAGGAGGTGAACGGGAAATCCAGAGAACCATGTTGGAGCTCCTTAACCAGCTGGATGGCTTTGATTCGCGTGGAGATGTGAAGGTTGTGATGGCTACCAACAGAATAGAGACCCTTGACCCTGCTCTTATTAGACCGGGTAAGATACTACTGCAGACTCGTGCTATGAAGTTCAGAGGTTACCTGCATTTTAGATGAACCCTCAAGGCATTTTCTCTCGGCAGGTCGCATCGACCGTAAGATTGAGTTCCCATTACCAGATGAGAAAACCAAGAGAAGGATCTTCCAGATCCATACCAGCAGAATGACTGTGGCCGAGGACGTGGTCTTGGATGAGCTCATCCTGGCTAAAGATGACCTTTCAGGAGCTGATATTAAGGTATGCTAACTGATTCGGTTCAATTGAAAGTGTTGCAGAAAATCTCTGCTGCCCTCTTGTGTTGATTTTGGTATTGTTTTTCTGTAATTTTCAGAATGCAGGAGAATCGTTCATGTATATCTTAACTCTTGACTTCCTGTCTCTTCAGGCCATCTGTACAGAAGCAGGTCTCATGGCCCTCAGAGAGCGCAGGATGAAGGTCACCAACGAGGACTTCAAGAAGTCTAAAGAAAATGTTTTGTATAAGAAGCAGGAGGGCTCCCCTGAAGGCCTCTATCTCTAATCTCCACTTTTCATTTCTGTCTTTATATGTAAGCGCAGAGCATTTGGCTTAAATGTACGCATGTTTTTGTCTGCCGATTAGTTTGTTGTTGTTGTGATCAGAATTCTACGGCTGGATCAGAGGTATTTAATTGTTTTTTTCTTTTTTACAGCACTCAGAAAGTGATATATTTAAAAAATAAAATAAAATCCAAAATACGGTAAAACGGTAATATTGGGAAATATTGATGGAATGTTAAAATAAATGTTTTTGTATCTTAATATGTTTTAAAATGTCATTATTGCTGAGATGCACTTCTGTATTTTCAGCATCATAACTCAACTTCAGTGTCACATGATCCTTCAGAAATCATTCTAATATGCTGATTTGCTGCTTAATTAATATCAGTTATCATTGGTGCTCGGTTGTTAATAATGGTTCTTTTTATCAGTGTTGAAAACCGTTTCTGCTGCTTAATATTTTCGTGAATTTTTTTTTTCCCCATGAATTTTGATGAATAAAAAGTTTAAAAGAGGTTCAAAAGAGCAGAATTGATTTGAACTAGAAATCTGTTGTAGTTACTTTTGATCAATTTAACTTGTCCTTGTTCAATAATTTTTTTTATAAAGTATTAAACTTACTTAATCCGAACTTTTAAATTGTAGCATATATTCACAATTTCCACAATGTTTTCAATATTGATGATAATAAGAAATGTTTCTTGAGCACCAAATCAGCAGATTATTAGAATCACCAAAGACTGAAGTTATTGTAATACTATTTTACAATATTACATTTTGTGTGTGTGTGTTTGAGTATTTTTTTTGCAGCTTTGGTGAGAAGAAAGGTCTTTCAAAAACATTTTTAAAAATTTTAAACTTCTACAAATTTTAAATATTTCTAAACTTTTGAGAGTAATATAGATATGTTTATATATATATTTATATATGTATATATAATCAGTAAAAAAATTCTTTTTTTTGTGTTTAACTATATATATATAATATTTCTTTTAATGAATTTTTATGTTCTTAGATTTCAATTTCAAGGAATTGTACTAAAAACCAGTTTTACTGAATTGAATTATTTTAATCAAAAAGTCACAGCGCCTGGAGAGAAAGTGTGTCCTCAGAGAGAGCAATGATTAATTTCCCTGCTAATTACTAAACTAGAGGAGCAGCGGTGTGCGGCCAGTCTTCTCGCTCCTGCTTGACTCTGCAGAGATTGGCATAATTAATGCAGCGATTTTAGATTGTCCTCATCTCAAACTCAGCTCCCAGTTTCCCTTAATTATTTAAAACAACCTCATCACATAATATGCTGTATCCATAAAGCTTGTTTACCTTAGTTTGAATACATTATTGTGAAATATTATTATAGATTATTACATTATTAAAAGTGCTATTGTTCATAAAATGTTTAACATCCACCAAGAAGAATGTTTTCTTCCTTTAAGTCCTATTCCAAAGTAAGAGTTCTTCATTGACCTCTGCAGAGCAGCACGAAGCGGGGGCATTCCTTGATGTAAAAGAGCAACTAATGAAAGTCTGCAGTCAGCAGAAAGCTGTCAGTCTGCGGCCCTTCACAGGATCCGTGCTGCACTCTCCTTAAATCAGTCAGTGCATGCACATCAATGCACATTCAGCAATCACAGGCTAGCTCACGTAGAACGAAAGCTGCATGCAGACCATTTGACAGTGTCACTGAGGCGAAGCTTCTTCATGACAGGCCTCATATAAGACACATTATACAGGTTAGTAAAATAACTCGGTGTACGATTCAAGAAGCTGATCCATCTGTGGTCTTCCACACTTAAGGACACAAAGGGTCATATTAGACCATGGACAATTTTGATCAAATAAGATCTTAACTAATGTTTCATTGCTGTAAACAAACACTTGCTTAATTAAATAACGGGGGTGGGTTGTAGTGATGAAGTTACTGTGTAGCACATAGTTACTTGTATTAAAGATAAAATATAAATAAAAACAATACATATAGAGACAGAAAGTAGGATTCAAATATTTAAATAATTGAATTATTTTATTTTAAGAATTGTTTCATACTATATAAGACATCATATATAAATTAAATATAAAATGTAATTATTAAATTATGTGTGTGTGCAATTATAGAAAGTATATAATATATTATTAACAACAAAAATGTTGAGGGGTGGCTGGCAGGTGATTTGTTCATGGTTTATATATTAGCCAATAGAAAGTGCTGAACATTCTCTGTGTGTAAAACCTGATGCACTTCCTCTTTTCTTTATAGAAAATGTACTGCAGTGTGGTACAATACAAGTAAATGTAGCCCAATACTAACATAGTATAATTCAATGACTTTACGTTTTACCGTGAGCACCTTGATGGGATTTCTATTATATACCATTGCCTGGTGCATTGCAGGTCCAGGGCGGCCAATAATGCCCCCCTTAACATTGTGTATAATATTGCAGGTCCGCGTCAACCAATCAGCTGCTCCGTGACAAACCGACGCCGTGAAATCTCAAGCGGAGGGAAATCCACGCGTATCCTTCCGCCGGAGAAACTAGTGCCACACACAGTTCATGAAGAGCCTGTTCTACATAAAAGCAGAAGTAGTGTTAATTTAACAATTATCTAACAATGGCATTGACTAACTTGTTCTGGATTTAACATATGAGGCTCCAAACCACAGAATATTATTCTAATTCACACAAACATAAACATAGGCCCTAAATTAGCTCTGGCTTTTTTGTGTGTCATTCATGAGGTGCAACAGACCTCTCCTGGATAATTACTGAATCTCTGGCAATTAACTGAACAAAATGAGCGATTAAGTGAGTAAAATAAAATCAACATTAGTTATTCATATCCTTAAACATGGAGCAGCATTAAATATATTATTATTATTATTATTTTCTTCAGTGGGGAAATGACTGTTCCTCTTCTGGGTTATAAGATGATGTATATAAATAGACTGCATTAATTATTAGGTGTCTCAGACTGGACAATGCATAATTAATTCATCTATAACACAAAAATCACTAAATGAACAATAAGTCGATCCGTTTGATTGAGTGGCAATTCATCAACAGTTATTCACACTCTTTAAACCAGGGCCCGGGACATGCTAATATTATGCAAAGATGTATTATTTGGCCCAGACTTGTATTAATCCATCACCTTAATGCTGAAATATTTCAGGAAGACATACCCACTGTTTACTGCATCGTTGTGCTTCGGTCTGCCTGCGCTCTAACGACGCGTCTGATTGGCCGAGGGACGCTCCGCACGCGCTGAGTCAGGAAGTGAGCGGCGGATGAATACACGTGCGCTCCTCGCCGAGTGCACAGCCAGAGACAGCCGCTCCAGTGCACGCTCACCCCGGAGAGACCTGCGTTCAGCTGAGTCTGGAGATTATCACGCTTAATTCCCTACAAACATGGTATGTAATCATTTATTTCATATACTATTAACGCATTAATCTGCCAGACGGAATCTCAACAAGTCCGTTCGCATCAAATTAGCCTAGTTTACTTAGAAATATGATTTTGGTATAAGCGTTACAGTTTGGAGATGGAAAGTTACGTTAACTTATCGAGATAATATATTCAACCATACGCATATTTAAAAAAAAGAAAAACGCTTTATTTATTTAGTTACCTGCTTTAATTCAGTGATGCAACAGTCAAGAGTGAACCCTGAATCTACAACTGCGCAATACTAACATCCTTTATCTTACATACGGGTTACACACATCAAATGATGTGCAATACATCCCATATGTTGTTGTTTTCTCTTTATGTCTTACTGTATGATTAAAAAAATAATAATTTAGATCAACATGACATCAGACTGAAACCTGTACTTGTGATATTGTAATTAGACAGACGGCTCATGCCAATATCTGGGGTGTAGAGGGTCAGTAGGCTGGAAAGATAAGGATGTTTATGCTAATATCCGTCAAATATGATGGATGGGACATGAAGGAGATGATTGTAGATGTGTCTGAGATGAGGATGTAGAGGATGTGGCTCTGCCAGCGTCTGTTGCATCATCTACCTCCCTTTAAACCCCCTCCAAAGACTGAATATCACACCAGCAGGGCCAGTGTTTCCCATCTAAAACCACTTCACACACATTTAAAGGCCTTTCTAATGACAGGCAGTTGTATTTTAACCAAACCACAATGTTGCGTGGACTGAAAGGGTGTAGGCTTATGGTAATAGGCGCCCAGTTTCCTGTATTTTGTCTGTAGTCACTTATGCAAATAAAAGGTGTGTCTTTGTGAAACGTCTGTCGACTCGTCTGTTTTTTTTTTGTTTGTTGAATCTGAGAGGTCTTCGCCATTTCGTGTGTGTGATCCATCCAAGTAAACCGAAAACTGTTGGAGGGTTTTTTTTAGCTTCCCTGCAGGAACCAGAAATCTCTATTTATGTATCCTCAATATCTCAGTTGTTTCTCTTAAGCTTTATTTACTCGCGTGTCTTGTCTAGACACAAAAAATGTTGTTGAAACAATTTTCACTCTTTTGAAATTGCTGGTAAATTTCACAATGAATTACACAGAAATGGCAAAAATCATTGAATTGAACATGAAGTCTTTCTTTTTTTACATGCCTAAATCCTAAAGTTTCTCATTAAATTCTTACAAGATCAGAGATGTTATCTGAGCTGTGCTGTTGGTGTTTATTTGATGGCCTTATACTTGCACCGTATGTCAACAGTTGTGTCAATTGTGTCCATTTTTCATTTCTTCTCCAAGGAAAATCGAAGTGAGTCTTCTAAACTGTGAAAGATTGAACTCTGTGCAATGGTTGGATGTTTCTGGACTGGCAGTAGATATGAGTTTGGTTCACTGGCGGTGGTTTGTGTGTATTTTAATAGTGAGGAACAGCATCTGGTAGGAGCCAGCTGTCCTGGGTGAAGTTATGGTGTAATGTTCCCCTGTGTTGGGACTCTGGAGGATTATGCTGTAGTGTGTATACTGACCTACATTCATTTGCCTGAACATTTTAATAAGCGGTAGAACGGCGCTTCTCAACACAGATGGGTGACAGTAGTGTCTCTGCACAGTCAGTGCAGCTGGATTGATTCGGTCCTGTAGTTTCTGTAGCCTGTGGAGTTGTAGGGATCCTTTAGTAGACAGATGTGTGATGGAAAATAGAGGAGGAACAGATTAAGTTCAACTCCGATTGGTGTACTTCTTGATTTTGTGGTCAGATTGTCTGTAAATGCTCAATATGTTGCCATTAGAGGTGCAGTAATCATTAGTTTGATGCTGAAGTTGTTTAATTATTAGTTTTACAACTATGAGAACAGTTTATGAAGTTATAAATATATGTATATGTGTAAAAATTGCAGAACATCTTTGACAAACTGAACATTATGAAAAATGCAGTTTAATTGACACTGAATGGTGTGTGTATGATATTTAATGCAATTGTAAATCTGCGAAATTCACAGACAACAATGTTTGACATAAACTGACAAAAGTGTATGAAAATGTAAATGTAAATAGTAAAAAAAAAAAAAAAATATGTGTCTAATTTGGTATGTATAGGTATGAAAATAAAGAATTTTTTTTGACATCAACTAACAATTCTGAAAAATGTGTAGTAGCCACTATATTATGTGGGTATGTAATATTTAAATTTAGTATCGAAATTAAAATTGTGTATATATACTGTGTACAGTTATCCATGTATAGGTACACAATTTTGACAAACTGAGAAATGTTTGAAGATGAAGTGTGAATTGTGGTTTGGAAGGGAAATTAGCACATAGCTATGACACAACAGATATCTGCAGAATATTGGCCTGGGCGATATATCATTATATGACAAACAGTTCAGTTGTCAAAGATCTTCAAGACAACCTCATTGGAAACTGCTAGAAAATACTGTCAGTTCCACTCCTGGCCTATTAACTGTAGGTCTGATTTATGATGAACAGGTTTAAGAAAAGCAGCATACTGTTGAACGTTTCGGGAATCGTTGGGTCTCAGAGCACCTTCTTAAATGTGTGTGTTTGTGATATTTTTATCGACCTTCAACCACTAGTTTCCATTCATTGGCCATTTTACAAGAGAAGTGATTCAGACGGTCTTCCGCTGGATGTCAGGGAGTCCCAGAGCAGCTGCGTCTGTTCCTCTGCAGCGCCCCATCCCCCCGGATCAGCTTTTTTCATGTGGGCTCTGGGCACATGGGCATGAATGAGGAATGAAATGAGCCGTACAGCTGGCAGCAGGAAGACCCTCTTGTCCAACAAACCAGTGCTCTTTCTTCATTATATCTGCCAGTGACTATTGGATCCAGTGCATCAGAAAGGCTCTTAAGCTGCATGTTATATGTCATCTCATGTGAGTATGGCTGCTTAATGCAGAAAGGAAGTAGAATAATTAATTAGTGTGATTGAAGTGATGGTGGCGTGTTCCTCTGTCTTTGGCCCATTAGCCCCACTCCTCCCTTCATTATGTGGGTTATTTGTTTTCCTCTCATCCACTTTAGCAAGCTCTTGAGACTCATACAATAAGCTTTTCTCTCCTCGCTGTTAACCAAAGGCCTGGGTTGTCGGTCAGTGTCCTGTAACCTGATGCCACTGTGTGGACTAAAGCATTTTTGTTTGGATGTCACATGAAGTTTAAACACAAAATGTTTACTCTTAAAAACAGTTTTTTTTAATTGGCATTGATGGTACCGATGCATAAATGGTTCTTTATATTCTGAAAAAGGAAAAAAGGTTCTTTTAATAACCGTTCACTGAAAGGTTTTTTGAGTAACCAAAAATGTTTTTATTATGTCATCGCTGCAAAAACCCCTGTTGGAACCTTTATTTGTAAGAGTGTAGAACCTTTCAGATGCACAGACGTTTCTTTAAAAGTGGAAAAAGTTCTTAAAATGCTTTTCACAATAAGAAAAAATGGTTCTTTTTAGTACTGCTCACTGAAATGTTCTTTGGGGAACTAAAGGTGGTTTAGAAAACCTTCAATGGCTGTGATGCCATAGAACCTTTCAGCGACCGGTTCCTAAAAAGAACCGTTTTTTCTTAGTGTGAAGCCTTTTTGCCTTTTCCACTTTAAAGAATCTTAATGGAAAGGTTCCATAGTTCTTAAAAGTTCTCAATGGAACCACTGATGCCAATAAACAACCTTTTTAAGAGTATACTTCATGCTACAAGTGTCACATTATCAGTGTGTTATTCATTTGATCCAAATGATCCGACTCTTCTTTTTAAATACTAAAACAGACATGTCTCTAATTAGTAACCAGCATTTCTTTTCTTTTTGATTTCTAGGCCGACCAGTTAACAGAGGAGCAGATTGCAGGTGAGAGGGCACGCATGTAATCAGATCACTTTGATTTGTGTATTTTGAAGCAGACACTCAATACAGCTACCGCCCTTTTCTTATTTCAGAGTTCAAGGAGGCGTTCTCCTTATTTGACAAGGATGGAGACGGCACCATCACGACCAAAGAGCTGGGCACAGTGATGCGGTCGCTGGGGCAGAACCCCACGGAGGCAGAGCTGCAGGACATGATCAATGAGGTGGACGCTGATGGTGAGTGCCTTTGAAAGTAACAATAAATCACAGCTGAAAGAAATTGATCACTGGCCTCTTTCGAAGTTTCAACAAAATTTCGTAAAGGACACTCTTCACAAACTCATACTGTGGGTTGAACCAGTGTTGGTGTTTGTTGTGTCAGATTTCTCAGACAAGCAGAGAATGTTTGTTCAGGAAATCAGTCTACGAATGGATTATTTATAATTGGGTCAAGTGACTCACTGAACTCTTGATTTATTAAAAAATCTCAGGATGATGCAACTATCATATCATTATGAAGAAAACAGATAAACCATATAATGTCGCAGGCGAGTGTTCATTGTCCTTACATTTCATCTCATTATATCTTGTTTATTAAGTTACAGTGATAGCGACGTCTTTATTCATAGGGATTTCATGGAACATCATCAGCGGTACTTCTGTAATGCATATGTGGATTTTCTGCACAAGTTTATAGCGTTCAATAATTGCCAGTCCATCCTATTTTGGGTACAAATCAGGTGCTTTAAAGAAGCCCCCAAAGTAAGCACAATGACCGATTTAGAAATAGCGACTAGATGCATTTTGTTTGGTCCACAAAGAGGACATGTCCAGGGAAAAGAGGGCATATGGTCACCATAATTAATACGTGTACGACCATTGCGCTTTCGTGCTTTGCTATTTTTCGCACGTGAGTGGCGCGTTAAAAGAATCTGAACTTTTACACGCAGCAACGCTCATTAATGTCAGTTTAACAACAGTGGACCAATCAGAAGACCTGGAGGCGGGGAAAGCGTTCGTACGGTGCATCGTACGGTTTTAGGCACAAAGACATGTGCTGTGTGAACAGCCAGTCATTAAATTCTTATTCTGTTACGGCTCTACGTCACGAAGTAACACATTTGCATAATGTCTGTCCACGTTTTATGTCGCCAACTTGCCTGCCCAAATTTCTGTGTGCTTAACATTATGTCGAGAAGACGATGTATCCTACTCTGTGAGAGTTGTTTGATCACATCTCATAATTACTATGAACTTGTCAACACTTGACACTTACCACTGAGAAATGTCCTGCTCCAGTCATGCTTGTGAATCAGTCTCTTGTCAATCAACCACTTCAACTGTTTCATCATCAGTCTTCGGCTCGAGTTGGTAAGCTACAATCTATACCATCATTTCTGTGTATCGACAAGTCTCCAGGGCTGTCATTCTTTCATGGCAATTGGTGGTTCATTTCTGAAACACCAATTGCCAGAATTGCCAGAGCTGTTGCGAGATCTCTCTATGGCTCTGGACCAATCACAAAGGAGTGCGCCATCTGACCAATCACAGCAGTGAGGGGCTCACGGAAAAGGGGGGGGAGACTGATTCTTTGAATTGCTTTGCATATGTCGTTTATGCATCATTTAGAAATGGGTAAAATTAAATCTGTTTTAAACAATATTAGCAACCTTAAAAATAGCATAATAGGGAAACTTTAATAGTGGGGTATTTTTACACTACAGTCCTTTAAAGAACTGCCAAAAAAAAAAGTAAGCCCGTAATCTAGGTTTTGATTTTAGGTCAAATTGCCCAGTCTCTCTTTCTCTCTCTCTCTCTCTCTCTCTCTAGCAAAATAAAAACATATAGAGTAGATGACACATAGAGAGGACATCTGCAGACCTTCATGACTATATGTCAAAGTCTATCAATCTTCACATAATTTGGTTTATGTTGAAAAATTGTACGTCATGCAGTGCGACACCACCAAAACTTTTTATGTATGAATTAATAATTTATGGTATGTGAGAGAATTTTACATAAAGGTTTTAAAAAATATATATTTTTTTATAATAATAATAACATTTGGAAATAAAAGGAGAACTTGTTACTTGGTTACACCATGTGACATTTCATGAAATGTAGATTAGAGTCATTAGACTAAAAGTTTTCTTGAAAATGTTTTTCAAAGTCATGATCTGTTTTAAATTCTGTTTGTAAAACTATAAAAATTTTCCTTATCCACAATGTTTCTTTGTTATTTAACCACTTGTCTCAGAATATTAAACTGGCAAAGCAAGTTTTGTGAAAAATTACACCCTTCACCTTTAATTTAGGTGTTGAAAAGATGAGCTTTCAGGTTTTTTTTTTATCCACACGCCTGTCATTGGAGTAAGTACAGCCTGTGTGTGAGACCATTTAATCTCATCCACTCGTTGCTGTGATAAAACAGCATCCAATGGTGCGACGATCCACTCGCTCAGCACTCTCTCAGCAAAGAGTGACACCAGAAAACTCTCCAATCGGTCTCCTGTCACAGACGCCTCAGACAGACAAGACAGCCGTGCTACAAGCCGAGATGGTGTGGGAGGATCAGGAGGCCGCTAGACTCCTGAAGCCTGTCAGGTTGCGAGCCGTTCTGGCGGTTTTCTTCGATCAGCGAATCGATAAGCCTATGGGATGCAGCCTACCGTGACGTGATCTAGGTCAGACGGCAATAATGCGAGTAGTGGAAAATAAAAGTAATTGCATAACCCACTCTTTGCATTCGTCATCTCATTCCCACACACTTATCGAACTCAGTTGCCGGGACACCGGGGAAGAACTTATTTTGAGAATTGACACTGGAAGTGACCTGGAAATGGCTGATTTCAGCGCAATTGTGTGTTGCTGAGTGGTCCTTTCAAGTAATGAATTGTGTTTCCCTTAGGTACTTGTGAAAGACTGGGCTAATATGACTCAACATCCTTTAGAGGTCAAAGGTCTTGCATTTTTATCTACCATGCAAGGAATGTGGCTCGTTGTTCATTTAATAGTTTTACTCTCAGGTTGTCTTACTATATTACACCACACACCATTAAATCACCATCTGCTCCAACCTATAGGACTGTAGCTTTCAACCCAGAGTCAAAGCTCAGTGTCCCTTTTATGCTGGCTAATCCTAGACCAGTGGCTCCACACATCCAGTTGGTAATCCAGCCTGGTCTTTATTACCGCACGCTTGACCTTTTTCTGACCTCTGCGAACGTTAAACATGGTTTAGTTTTTTTATGGTCAGCTGTGGTTAGTCTGTGCCAGCTGTAGGGATCTAGCCGTGTATCTTATATCACAGTCACCCACTCGGCTCATCGCTGTCCCTCGAGGACTGTCATCCCCTGCTAATGCAGAGTGAGTCACATGATCTCTCTTAGTGAATCCCCACCTCTTCCCTTTGATGGCTCATTGGTAAACTGAGGGTCCTGGGGATGATTGCTGTTAACTTTAGTAGAGCTTCCCTGGCAAATGACCCTGATCAAGATCAAGAACACGATCATTAACACGATCAAGACTCAGAAACGTAGTAAGTACACCGTTAAAATAGTCCATGTGACATCAGTGGTTCAACTGTAATTTTAAGAAGCTACGAGAAAACTTGTGCAGAAAGAAAAAAAAAACTTTATTCAACAGTTCCATGTCACCATATATTTTTTATGTTCAGATCAAAACATAAACAAGCATAGTGGATACTCTTCAAAATGGTTTTACAGGGTGACGGGGAGGAGACAAATTATTGAATAAAGTCATTTTTTGTTTTCTTTGCGCGCACAAAAATTCTCGTAGCTTTGTAAAATTACAGTTGAACCACTGATGTCACATGGACTATTTGAATGATGTCCTTGCTAGGTTTCGTAGTCTTGATCGTGTTAGGATCCTTGCTGTCTATGGAGGGTCAGAAAGCTCACAGAATGCATCAAAAATATCTTAAATTTTGTTCCTAAGATGAACGAATGTCCTACGTTATTGGAACGACATGAGGTTATTAAAGAAATAATTTAAATTTTTGGTTGAACTAGCTAGTTCAATGCATTTAATGACGCAAACTACAAACGTTGATGCATTTGTGTAAGAAAAATATCTGTATGAAATTTTTTATAAACCGTAATCTTTAGTTTCCGCTAAGTTGCATTTCAGCGGATCAACTTCCTTTGTTTTTATTCACATATCCACTGGCGCTTTTATGTGATTTGGGGTCTCACGCCAGTTGCACTATTTTGTAAAATGTGCCCTTTAGCTTAAATATGAATACGTTTTCTGCTTTAGAGTTGAAAATAAAAAGATGAGGAATAGTTTCAAGTTTGATATAAAGTAAAATTAAAGTTCTAATTATTAGGAAAAAACCCCACATTGTCATAAATTGTCACGTTTATGAGAAACGTTCATTTAATGTAATTTATTTAGCAATTTTAAGATATAAAGTCGCAACTGTAAGATGTAAAGTCATAATTTTTTTATTTATTTTGTGAATCTAAGGTGGAATTGGTTTATTTGAGAGTATCTGAGGTGAATGTTTCTGTCCATATTTTTGTTTTAAAGAAAATCTCACTTCCCATTTTCTCAGGAAATGGAACCATAGATTTCCCAGAGTTCTTGACGATGATGGCCAGGAAAATGAAGGACACAGACAGCGAGGAAGAGATACGCGAGGCTTTTCGGGTATTTGACAAGGTGTGTTTGAGCTGTAACTGTCACCTGGCTGTTTAATACAGACAAAATTGAGTCACAGCAGTGATGCCAAGATTTTCCCGCCCTTTTGGTGGCTGACATTCAGTTTTTCTCTTCAGGATGGTAATGGCTACATCAGTGCTGCAGAGTTGCGTCACGTCATGACAAACCTCGGCGAGAAGCTAACAGATGAAGAGGTTGATGAGATGATCAGAGAAGCCGACATAGATGGTGATGGTCAGGTCAACTATGAAGGTAAGCCGCTTACTTTTCAGTGCCCACTTTTTTTCCATTTAGTCTTCTTTTTATCTCAAAGGTACCATCTGGTAACTCAACTCCATTACTTCTACAAAAATATCACATAAAGATGATGTAGTAAGTATTATTATTGAAAAAACAACAAGTTATGTGCATCAAAAATGGCTCACATTTCCCAGAATGCACCATATTTATACAGGGCACATGTAAAGGGCCCCTTTTTGTTTTGCTGTAAATTGAACTACTTGATTAGACTCATATGAAAGTCGTTTGGAAATGGGACGCTAATTACTGTGCGAATTCTGCCTTCACTTCTTGATTAAAAAATTAATAAACCATCAAACAATTTAGCAGCTGGCTGCACAGCACGGCATTCGGCCAAAAGCAACTGCCTAATCTCATTTTCTCTCCATCTCTCCTCTCAGAATTTGTACAGATGATGACCGCAAAGTGAAACCTCCTCCTCCTGCCGTGCCCTCTTAGAAGAGAAGAAAAAATCAGTCAAATGTTTTACTTATTCTTGAAAAAAAAAAGTTTATTTATTCATAATGTTTCTGTTTAAAAATAATTGAATGTTAAAATAAAGTATCCTTCTGTCCACACAGAAGATAATGGAAAAAGTCAAATATCTGCATGAAATGGTTAGTGATCCTGTCCCCAAAGCATCAGTTATTTTGAGGAAAAATAACCTGTAACTACCTTCAAACTGAAGAAAAACAGCATTTGGTGAACTCCTTAAGTTCCATCTGCTCTTGATAATGTTTGGGCTGGCCATCCTCCTTTTGTTCTCTCGTTTTTTCTGTTCTTCATGCATGCAGCTTGAGCCCGGAGCTCATTCTCCAGCCAATCAGAGTGTGCCGAGTCCACTGAAGTGATGTATTGCGGGGTTTCGTGATTTAAAAGGGAACCACACGTAGAAAGAATGCTTGTAAAATCTAGTTTCCGGTGGAATGGGGCTTTCATGTATCGTGGGGGATAAAACGTAAAAATCAAAAATAAGAAAAAAATTCAAAAACAACAAAAAGTAGAAAATGTTTGGCATGATTTAAGTTTTGTTTGAGTTTTTTTTTTTTTTTGTCTATTGTTTAGTTTTGTTTTAATGACTTTCTTTTCCTGGACGGCCGTCTCGCACCGGTATGGAGATGATGGAGGGATGCTGTGGGTGTTTGGAGGAGTGTGGCTGAGCCTTCACTTTTCTGTCCTCTGTTTCAGTCGATTCTCCCCTGTACCGCTTCTGCTGCTGGAGTTTGCACTCCACTCTTCAGTTTGCATTCATTCCAAATTGTACATGCTACTGTTTTAATATTTTCTTCAAATAAAGTGACCATGTACTTTACGCATGAATTCATCGTCTCATCCATCCCGATGGAGCTAGACGCACTAGACCACCTGTGTGTGTTCCAGCTAAATTACAGCTTCCTGTTGGGACGAGGTCATCAAACATTTAATAACCCAATCAACCGGCTCCTCTAGAAGTTTTCTTGAGTGTCGTTTTACACCTCGGTTCTCTCAGCTTCAGATATTTATGCAGATATCTGTGATTTTCTTCAGAATTGACCTGCATAATGCAAAGCTCCTAGTCTTAACTGCCTCCCACCCAAGACACAGGAGAGATCCTCACTCGCCAGACCTTCACATTTTGACATCTGAGAGTTAAATTAGGTGTATCAATGTTTCAGGTGAAAATGAGGCAGCACTGGTGCCGCAGCAGTAAGAGGAGAGCAGGATTTACAGGCCTCGCCCAACAACACTGAACCCAAAACACTGTCAGATTAAACAAACCAATGCAGAAACTGCCTCCTGCATGGTCAGACCATGAATTTTTTTTTTTTAACTGAAGTAGCTTTGTGTAACTTTTTATCTCAAAATCTAAGACCCTAAAATGTCTCTAAATAGTTTTCCTTTGATATATTTTGTTACGAAAAAGATTACTTAAACACAAGATGACTTGAACAACTCAATCTGGAAACAATCATTCAAGGGTGATTTTTTTAAAGGTGTGGATATCCATTAAAGAAAATTATATTAATAATAATAACTGAAAAATATAATTATATAGGGAGTACGAATCTCCATGGAAAACAATATTAATAACAACAACAACAATTGAAAAATTGCATTTAATCACTAACATTTTTTTTTCAGTAGCCAGATAAAAATAAAAAAAAACTTGCATTTTTCACTCTTCCTACATGACTATAAAAGTAATTATTAATGTAATGATTTTTATTGTTAATATATTTATTTTATTTTAAAATAGAATTATTTATATTAACACATTAATAACTAAAATCTAAAATATTAATATGGGTAATAATAGCCTGTGCAATGTAGATTTCAGAGTGAAGCTTGGCACTGTGTTTATTTGAAGTGAAGCTCATGATAAAGTGTTTCGGTGTCTTATTAAATTTGATAATCACACTAAAGCCAATTTCTGATTGTAATTCAATTACTGGAGGGACTTTACCGTTAAACAAAAAAGCACCTTTCACACAGGCTACGTCGTTGTATCTGTAAATTTGGTGACATCATTAACCAGAAATGACCTCTAAACAACTGCCGTTTTTGTTGATGTTTTCATTTTTGTGTTAAATGTTCAACATTTACACAGCTTTCTTTTGGCCCAGAGAAATGGTGTTGGACGACTTTAGACATTGCTTCCGTAAACAGCACGCAGTAAATGTGTCATGTGCCTCGGGATGTTCTGAAGGGCCCAGAGTTGAGTCTTACATCAGGGCGTTCTGAACTCTTATACGTGCTTTTATAATCTCGTTCTGCGTTCACACAGAGCACATTACCGGTAATTTACTGTATAGAAAAGCTGTAACACATTTTAAATGAACGTCTTCTTTTAGTCTTTGAGGTCAGTCCATATCAGTGGTTTTAAAATTGTTGGTCACAAAGAGGAAAAAAGTTGTTCACTGCAAAGTATGAGGATGTCGTGTAAGAAATATGAAGGAAAAAAAAACTAGTTTGTTGTGGGCATAACTACATTTTTGTCACACAATGCACCACAATTATGTTACAGATCAGTGTTTCTTGCATAGCTTTATCCATTGGTTGAAAGTCTTTCAATGGAGCGTTCTATAGTTTGAATCAATTATTACAGGGGTAGCATCCTGTTTTTGGTTACAGAGGGCAGTTCTGTCACTCATAATTACAGTAACTGTAACATATGGAGTTCACCTCTGAAAATCAGTAGCATTTGGCTAGTCATGTGATCTCAACATCTCATCTAGACTGAGTCGGCAACATTTATTGTTGCAATTTATGTGCAACATCCCTTGATGAAAGATGACCGTAACCTTTAACAGCTGTTCCTGTGGTAATGACTTCCTCCTCCTGCCTGGTATCAGATCAGTGTTTCTGAAGCTTTCTTTTGCAAAACTGCCTGCTTTTATATCATGACGACATCCAGCTACATGAGAACATTTATAAAGACGATATACAGATACATTCCTCTGAATCTGACATCAAATTCCTATATCTACACCTGTATGACACTCAGCTGCTGTCCTTGAATACACACTTAAAGAGACAGTAATGCTCAAATTTACCCAAAGAATATTGGTAGCATAAATAGTTTTGGGCACCATTGACTTCCCTATTGACAAAAATTACTATTATTGTCAATAGGGACAATATATTGTAATTACTGTTATTGTCTATAAAAGTAATAATATTAATGTATAAATGTTAATGTCATTTTTGGGGCGTGTCTAAAAAAGCTGTTTTGTTGTGTATCACTTTAAATGCAAATGAGCTGCATATTCCCGTCCTGTCTCGAGAACGCGGCGTAGCTTATATTTCTCTGCTTTGTAAGCTAAGCACCATAACGACAAAACATTCACAAAGCAGTCTGGAGTAAAATAATTTGAGCAGACAAAAATGTATTTAGGTAGATATTGATGTGCATTATCAAAAATAAAAGTAGCCCGCTGTGTCCTCAGCGGCTCAGATGTTGGGAGAAAATAGCGACTCTTATGTTCAGTCTTACATCCAAACGGAGCGCTGCGATTGCTTACGCAACATTGGTGATGTTACAGCTGGCCGAAGTCAACTCATTGAGGGCGGAAACTACGGTAATTCAGGACTGTCAGTCAACAACCGTGGGCGGAGCCAAAGCAACATGACATCATATTGATCAGAGAATCAAAGCAACAGATTGTTTTGTTTTAATGGCGATTAGAAAATATGAAGTGGGTGGATTTTTATCATTAGTATGGTTGTGTTCACACACTGCCAACACATTTATGTTCAAACATCATGCAAAAGTGGATTTTGCATAATTGGTGCCCTTAATTCCAGTATGTCAATATATCAAACTAAAGGCCCATTCACACCAAGAATCATAACTATAAAGATAACCAGAACAATATCAACACCGACACTAGCAAACAATAAATGATCTGTTTATAATTATAAGCTTGCGCTGCAGTTTTGTCGTCTGTCGCTTTAAATGCTCAAGCTCTTTAAAGAATGATGGATTCTGATTGGCTGTCAATGTTTCTATTGTATTTTCAGTTTAAAAATATAATTCTGAAAGTGATTCCAATGATATAATTTCTTTGTGCTGTTTTCATAGTTTTGGTTTGGACTCTGTTATCCTTTTAAAATTAGAATAATTTTGCAAACTGTTCTCATTATAGTTATAGTTTCTTGGTGTGAACGGGTGATAAGAGTTGTCTTTGAACAAACTATCTTCATTTTTCTTATGCATCATTGAATCTTTATGTTGGTTGTGAGCAGAGAGGAAGCTGTAGAAACCGTCAGAGAGAAACCCACAGACACAATGAGACACAAACATCAGCACAAGGTTTAAGAAGCCTGAAGACAGTTTCTTACATAACACAACTAACAGGTACTGTGTGTGTGAGAGTGTGAGTGTGTGTGTGTGTATTTGCATACAGTATAGCAGAGTGCAACACAGTAAACCCTCCATGAAAAGTTGTACACAAAAGCCCTAAAACACATCATGCATAAAACCTTTCAGACAGATTTTGTAATAGATTGCTTCATAAAGCGTTTCTTCATGCATCAGCCCTGCAAGACAGAGAGGAGGGGTTTCCCCAGCACAACCACAGGATGAGGATATATGTGTTGACAAATTCATTTATATTATATTATATTCCAAATAATACGTTTGCATTAAATATATAACAAAAAGTATGTGGTACAGATGATAATTACTGTATTTTTGATCAAATAAATTCTCAATTAACCTCATACTTTTGAATGGTGTTCTTATACGTTTTTACTATTTGACATCTCTTTAATATGTCACAAGGCTGTCAAAATGATGCCTTCAAAGTAGATTTTGAGAATATTTGATTAGCTTGCTCAGCAGTGTGCATTTCTGTTTGAGGAAAAGGCAGAGCGACAGGGCTACAGTGAAAGGAAGAAGGAATGAAAGCAAGAAACCGCCCTGAGGGCTTCCTCCTGATGTGGAAAAGCCTGGGATCCGTCTGCAGACTGCCGCTGCTCCTCCTCCTCCTGCCTGCAGTGCTCTCCGCTTTGATTTTCTTTCGTCTTTGTGAAGCTGACAGTCCCCTCCCACATCTGCAGTTTTCCTGGGGAAGCGTTCCTGAACTTAGGCTCTGTGTCATAAAGGATGGTAAAGGATGTTCTCCTCTGCTGAACAAAGACACACACAGAAACGCTGCAGATGCATGCAGTACAGAAATAAACACCCCAGTTCATTTTTTGTTCTGCTGTCTCCAGCTTCTTTTTTGCTTTTAACATTGTGAAAAATGAAATTAATTATTAAGAGAATATCTGATCTATAGCGCTTCTGTAATTTAAAGGTCTGTTTGTTGCTCCAGTGCTGTTTGAGCTCAGAGAGCTGCTGCAGACATCTTCACACTAAAACACATGCAAAACACACAAGGCATAATTGAAGTTCTTTAGAAATATATAACTAATTATACATATATATATATATATATATATATATATATATATATATATATATATATATATATATATATATATATATAATAACATGATTATTGTAGGTAAATAATAGTTGACATGCTGAATGTGTAAACATATTTATTAAAATAAGTCTATTATATTTTTAAACAAAATTTAACATCATTAGTAAATATATTTTCATAAATTATTATATTGCATATTTAAGTTTAGTTTGTTTATATAGATTTATATATATATATATATATATATATATATATATATATATATATGTGTGCTGTCAAATGATTTATCATGGTTAATTGCAATCAAAATAAAAGTTTATGTTCACATGTGTACTGCGCATATTTATTATGCATGTATAAATACAAACATATGCACATATATATAGAAATTATAATATATTTATTTATATATTATATCTATACATGAAAATATTTTCAAAATATATATAAATATATATGTCTTTTTCTATACATAATACATATATAGAGTACACACAGATATATTGAGTAAACAAAAACATATATTTTGGATACAATTGTGATTATACAGCACTAATATATGTATATATATATATATATATATATATATATATATATATATATATATATATATATATATATATATATATGTGTGTGTGTGTGTGTGTGTGTGTGTGTGTGTGTGTGTGTGTGTGTGTGTGTGTGTGTGTTTTTGTGTTTGTGTTTGTGTATTACAATTTAAATTAACTGTTTTCCATTTTAATATATTTTAAAATGTAATTTATTCCTGTGATGCACAGCTTAATTTTCAGGATCATTACTCCAGTCTTCAGTGTCACACGATCCTTCAGAAATCATTTGGTTCTCTAGAAACATTTTTTAAATTATTATTATTAAAGTGTTTAAAACAATTAGTGATATTTTTAAATTATCTTTGTTATATAGAAAGTTCATATGAGCAGCATTAATTTAAAAAATAAATTGTTTGTAGTATTATTAATGTTTTTACAGTCAGTTTAGATCATTTCAATCCATCCCGCGTGCATACAATTAATTTAGTAAAAGAAAAGAACAATACAGACCCTAATTTTTGTATTATTGTTCATACAATAAATATTTTGCATGCATGGCCAAAATCGAATCTCATGGTTTGGAACAAGGGTGAGTAAATTTAGAATTTTATAGATTTCAAGAATGTCATAAAATTTTATTAATTTAAATTAAATTAAATTAAGTTGACACATTATAAAATGTGCTTACAAAAATGCACTTTTCAATCAGAAATTGCTAGTAAATCTCACAAATAATTACAAAGAAGTGGCAGCCAACACAGAAATTCTGAAGTAGAAAGACTTGACTAGTATTTACTTGTAACATCCTTCACAGATCTTCTTTTCAGTGAACTTCTCAGTTCTTTGTGAGCCAATGTGAGGTTGTGGATGTGAGATGGCTGTCACTGCTCAAAGAGGAAGTCTGAGTGAGATGACAGTTACGCCTGCTGCTGATAGAGGACAAGAAGAGTCAAGCGGACAGCCAGAGACACTGCTGACACTTCGAGTGACTCCTCCTGCTGCAGTGACCGCTGTGGAGGTGAGAGCTCATGAAGAGAGAAAGTGCTGAGCTGGGATCCTCCTGCCAGGGATTTCCTCGCTCTGAAGTCCTCCCCCCATCCCGCACCCTAATCTGGATTTATGCCTCCTCAGCGGGCAATGCTGGGACTCGATGCTGCGGCCTGCAGAAGCCACTGCAGAGCCCTTGGAGCAGTCAGACCAGCAATGCTTTGCAGTGGCAATAAAATGCTAATGGTAAGCAGAGCAGCGCTCACGTGACACATGAGTGAGATGGAGCAACAAGAAATTGCTGCTTACGACGGCCAGATGCAATTTCTTCTGTAAGGTTATAAAGCCTCGAGTCCAACTCGAGGCCAATGAAGTATGTCAATTTATGTTCGCGAGCTGCAGTCTAATCAAACTGTGCAAGTCTTTCCAAGCACTGGTTTATAGTCTTCACAAGTGCTCGGCCCATTTTCCTGCCAGTTTGGCTTGTATTGATGGCGTCTGCAGATCCATGGAGCGCCGAGGCGTACGGAGCTGACACTGCCTTTTGACGGAGCGATGGCATGGTGCTTTTTCTGCAGTGCGAAAGGGTGGAGAAGTTGCTCTTGTGTCTTAATGACTCAAGATGCTACACTGATAAAAATTAATTCTGTGGTTTAGTAAATACTACTGAGAGATTTACAGAACCTCAGACGCTTTTATCTTCTGAGACGGACATTACACACACAGTGCATTAACATACAGACATTTCCTGCGTCAGGTTAGTAATGGGCTAAAATTCAGTTGAGGTGGAGCATAGGGCAACTGTATCTTTAGAGATCCGGCTAACACCTGGTATTAGTTCAAGTGTACTTAGATTGAAAGGGCTTATAGGGAATTTCTGTTTAGGTCAACTGGATGTTGTTCGACCAACATAACTAGGATGAGCCTAAGCTCTGTTTATTGTAATATTACTCTAAAGCCCCTTTCACACTGCACGTCGGACCCGCAATATTCCCGTAACATTGCCTGGTCGCCTTCTGTGTGAAAGCAACCACGTCCCGGAATTGATTACCGAATCGAACCCGGGTCGGGGACATAGTAACATTGCGGTAATCGATCCGGAACGAGCGCTGTGTGAACAAAAGCCAGATCTAATGCGGTATCGAAGTGATGACGCGCGTTATCGCGCGACTTTTTTACCGGCTGTTTTGAAGGAAGATCAACATTCGCGACGAAAACATATGTGCAAACTGTAATGAAGCAGAGATCAGTTAGTTCCTCACTTTCCGCGCTGATGCAGAGATCGTTTGCTTGCTTCAGTTAAAGTATAACGTGCCAAGCGTTGTCGACTCGTACATTACACGTCACGCGCTGATGTCACGTGTCGTTACGGGATCTTCAAGGGTTGTGTGTGAAAGCACGCACATATACCGGGTCATCACTGGCAGTGTGAAAGTGCCAAATCTAGTGACCAGGGAACAATTACAGGAACACTTTACCCCTGTATTTGCCGGAATGGCAGTGTGAAAGGGGCTTATGAGTACATGGAGAAACCTGGCATGACCATACCAAAGCTACTATCAGGGAAAGTAATGTTGGTTGGCTTATATCTATAGACTATAGTAGTGGTTGTGACCTCTGATTAGAAATAATGTTGCTTTATTCAAGTACAGATCTATGGCTGAAGCGATATCTTTGAGCGACATGAGCACCCGAATGAACGAGTACAATAATATTAAAGAATAAATAGAATAATTAGATGTCTAGGTAAGTTATCCTAAAAATGTTCAGTAATAATTGACATTCTAACTCAAATGCGAGGTCATAATAAAATGGAGTCAGATTTGAATTGAACCTAAATTTTATTTTAATAAAAATTAAATGTTTACTTACATTTTACATTTGTGCACTGAAATGGCCGAATACGCAGGAAACCTTCATTGGATACCTCCGTTGGGCCAGAAAAAAAAATGTAATCATGGATTATTTTACCAGTGTCCTTGCTAGGTTTCTGTGCATCGATCGTTGTAATATCCTTGCTGTCTATGGAGGGTCAGAGAGCTCTCGGATTTCATCAAAAATATCTTAATTTATGTTTTCGAAGATAAACGAAGGTCTTACAGGTTTGGAGCGACATGAGGATGAGTAATTAATGACATGATTTTCATTTTTGGGTGAACTATCCCTTTAATTCTATATGTGAAATTAAATTTACTTATGTAATATGTACTTAATTGCTCTATGAATGTTGAGTTCAATAGTGAGTAGATTGTACAGAGCAGTAGCATTAAACTATGCTTAAAATGGGTGCAAATTGTTACGAAGATCATTTTTAAGTAAATTAAATCCTACATCATTTTTTTCCAGTGTATTAAGACAATAAGTAAATGCGGATGTTCACCAGAGTGAAAGAAAGTTACTAGTGTAAGCTCAGCGATGACCCTAAGAAGCATTAAGCATAAATTCAGTGAGATCTTACAGGAAATGTGACTATTGCAGGGTGGAGATTTCATGAATTCGTATAATGTGAAATCATTTTAAAACATAATATTTAGAAGAAGAAAAAAACTAAGAATTAAGGTCCTTGGGGTTAGTACTTTTAGGGTTAGAGTTGTACTGTTCTACAAATCGCACATTTTCTTACAAATTCATACGAAGACATCAGTAAGAAACCAGTTCACCAATACAAAAAATAATTATAATATACAATTGCCAAGAGTCTGTGTTGTAGGAACTAGACCTACAAAAACCTACAAAAGTGTAATGCACAGTTACCAACATTTTGACCACAATTTACCTTAAATTTATAACACACAACACGTGCCAAGATTTTTACCCTTTCAGACATGAAGTAAATTATTATCCATCCAACCCTGATACCCAAATTTTGAATCTGGCAGTTTATAGAATGAATCTAGCAGGAAAAGTTGCTAGTTTTGTTCAGTTTAAAGTACATTTAAATCATTGTTTTAATAATATTTTCTCATGCTATCTCATGAGCAGACTTACGTTGATGTGCTGGCATGCTAAAGATCATGTTAATTTGATATTGCATTCAGTTAATATACTACATAAGTTATATATCAAAGTATATTTAGTTCACCATAAATTCTAGTAAATATATTCATCAGTACACCTGAACCATATTTCAAAGACAATGGAAGTAATGATAAAATTAATTTTATTTTAAAGGGTTAGTTCACCCAAAAATGAAAATTATGTCATTAACCCTTTAAGGTCCAATTCTCGCTATTAACAAACCATTAACTATGACTTTTGCCTCAATAAACTCCTAATTAACTGCTTATTAATAATTTGTAAGGTATTTGCAAAGTGTACGCATTGGGTAGGCTTAGTGAAGAAGAATATGTGAATTATAAGTACTATTAAACAGCAAATATGTTGATAATATGGATGCTAATAAGCAACTAGTTAATAGTGAGAATTGTTCCCTGTACTTAATCGTTGGCTAAATTACACATTATAACTTACATACATAATTGGGTAAAAAAGTACTCTTAAGTTGAACTTTAATATCAATTAAAATGATTATAATGATATGCAATTGTCTGAAAACTTTACATTTAGTTTTCACTCAAAGTATATTTTTTCTGTAAGTACTCTTTTTTAAAAAAGATGCTATGTGTATCCTAATTCATTCATTAATTCATTCAATTTTTCAGTCAGTCAGTCTCTATTTAATGTGATGTTTATTTAATGTATATTGATAGAAAATCACACAATCATAGTTCAGATTTTTAGTCTATTTATCCTTTATCCTTGTTGGTTGCAGAAATGGCAAAAACCAGCTCATGCATTATTCATTTGACCTCCTGACAATTTGACAAGCAAAAAAACATTCAAGCCCAATTTTGTACCCTATTCATGGAAAGTGCCTTTTACGTTATTCCGCTGTGGAAACATTGAGGACACACAGGCTTTGAAAGGCAAATTCTTCTGCATGGCTGAGGCAAATGCAATGACTTAATGACTTAATTTCCACATAAAAACCAGCAGATGCATCAATATTGCTTATTTATATTAATAAATCCAAATGGGGTCACAATATTTCTGCATAAAGAATCAGCTTTTTTTGATTAATCTAAATAAACTCCAGCAGAATCTCATTTTATTTTCATTTGACTGCAGTTTTAACCAGCCTTAGTTGAACAAAAACCTCCATTGCCATAAACAAATCCTATAATTTCTCATTCCGAGAATTTTCCTTTCCAATCCTCCTGCAAAGACAATAACAAAGTTCATTTTTATTCTCTGATACAATGTGATTTAGAGCCAAAGTGTTGCCACTAAATCTCTTCTGCATCCTGAAAACTTGCAAAGTAGAAACAAACTTCTACTATTTGACTTTCAGGCAAAGTGGCATGGAAATGTAAAGCATCCCTTTCTGTACCAGACCTTTGTTTTGCTCTCAGCCTCTCATTTCTGCAGCTTTGAAAGCACCTGAACACACTCTCTGGCTTATAAATAAAAGAAGCCGCTGTAGCGGGAACTCAACGTAACTCAGAGGGACAAGCAACCGAGAGAAAACCCAAGCTAGCAGACTGTAACATACACCACAGTCTAAAGTTTCTGCTATAGTGCGCTAGTCAGATTCCTTCAGCCATTCGTCTTCCTTATCTATTTGTTACAAGCTACAAATAGATAAGTGACACTGTTGCATGCTAGTCTGCTATTAGGGCTAATAACTGAATGGCCTAATCAACTAATGAGTCACCAGATCCCAAAAGATAAGAGTTTATTGGTAGCCAGTTGATGCTATCTGCTCAATAATGCAGGATTCGGAGCTTTAAGCTAAAGATGTGTACATTTAAAAAGTTATATTTAGAGTAAGTGTATGCTTTATCTCACCTGAGACGACTGAGATGGAAATGAGTGACTCATCTGCTGCTCTTTGACTCACTCTCCACTTGTTCTGGAGGCTGTACGCTTAGTATGAAAATGGAGAGGCTTAAATTATTATGTTCAACTGTGTCTGGCAATGTGTCATTTCTGACCAGTGGTGGGGCTTGTCGGTGCAAGTGAGAAAGTCTATGTGTTACAGAAAAAAGGAAAAAAAAAGTGTTTGTTCTATGTGCAAGTCATTATGATTTCATGATGTTTACTTGATGGTAAACTTTCATGCATTTTCACTTTTATGCAAAACTTTTCTATCATTTTCCATCAACCATCAAGTAAAAATGAATAGCATAACATATATTATAGCTTTCGTCTTGATGGTTGATGGAAAACGTTATAAAAGTTTTGCATAAAAGTGAAATACATGTGAGTTTACACAACCTAATCCAACGCTATCTCACTACCAATTCGTACATCATTTATGAGGTGTCTAATTTGTACGAATTTGTATGACCTCCTTTCTCAGATTTTGTATGATTTGTCTACACCCCCGTAACTGGGGCGGGGGTTAGATATAGGTCTTTCGTTCAAATGTAAAATATGTATGAATTAGAACAAAACGTACAAATTTGTATGAATTAACCACTTCATGATAAAGTATGCACGAATTGTCTGGAGATCGGGCTGACCTAATCATTGTTTTCAAAAAGGTTTTTAAAAATACATTAAAAATATACAAATATGTTTCTGCATCTTGGTTGCACCACTTTTTGTTTAGTGAAAGGTTTTTTTATTTATTTTTTTTATTTTTTTACAATCACTTAATATTATCAGGACAGATGTAGTAACACCCTGAAATTACAGGGTAATATTCAAAATATGCTCATCATTGAAGGATAATTGTGGTTTTAATGGTAAAAATAAAATAAAAAATACTGTGAAAATAGTAAAGTGAAAACCTATTAATTGTTTAATTATAAATTCTCCTACAAAACAAGATGACAAATAACCTAACTCAAATCTAACAGAAAAATACAGTTTTTAGAAGTGAAAAAGAAATAATATTCTTATTATAATTTAAAGTTTTTCATTGAATTAAGCTTGTTCTTAATTTTGTCCTATCAAACATAGCTAGATTATGATTTATGTTATTTTAGTATTGTGTGTTATGATGGTGTTTTTATATTTGTGTGTATGACATTGTGCTGCACTTATATTTGCCCAATATTTACCTCAACATTTTTCATTTGACAGTTTTTATTATTTTGTTTCAGCTATGAAGTCTCTTTGAGACTGCATTTCTGAAGCTGAACACATATAATTTGACAAATAGTCTAAAACTAAAGAAAAACCATAGACTGATGGAGCAGCAGCCTTTCACAACTACAATGCATGCATTAAGTTCCTGGAACACAGACATCTTTCCCTATTCAATTCAGCATTGTGCTTTTTCACAACAAATATGCATCTTCCTGAAAGCCTAACATGTCCTAATAATAGAATCCATAAGCATCGCTACATTCACACCAGTTTCACTCTAAGCATTTCCCATTAAAAAAGGGAGATGGGGATGTTCCTCTATTCAGCTGCAGGTTTGAGTAAACACAAAGCTCTGATCTATTCTGTCTTTGAGCGTGTGCTTCTCAACAGCAGACTATGGGCTTCCTCCTGCCCTGCAGGCCAACCAACACTCAAACAACCAGGTGAAGAAGGAGAGAGCGAGGGATGCCGTTTCTTTATTTCTCGCTTCTTTTCTGTCAGGGTTATGTAAGAGTCCGAGGCATATGAAGAAATGTGCAGATGCCACCGGAGACTAAAGTTGGCTGTATGGTATAGGGGCGTGTGCTAACAAACTAATCGCAAATAAATGACAGAACCTAGTGATGTCATGTAGACAGAGAAGTGGTCCAAGAACAGAGCCCTGAGGCACCCCAGTAGTGAGATGTTGCGACACCTCACCTCTCCAAGATACCTTGAATGACCTATCAGACTTTTTTTTTATTGCAATGCAGGTTAACATTTTGCAATTCTTACTTTTTTTCTATCTCTCAGAATTGTTTATATGTTTCAATTTTGGTAAAAAAAAAAAAAAAAAAAAAAAAAAATTAGTTATGTGATGAAAGCTGCAATTATTGTTTTACTATTATTCCATTGCAGAAATAAGCAACTGTACAACCTCAATCAGATTTTTCTTTAAAGTGAATGCTCAATTTGAATGTCTTTATTTATACTAATTAGTTTTTCCACACATTAAAAACAATTGGTTCACAGGCAAAAACTGTTAAGATGGAACAAACTACCACAAATGGAGAGATTAAAAGATACTGTTGTATGAATGAGTACAGATACTTTTTTATTGCTCATAACTTCTGGAGAGAAATATCCCAGACACTGAACAAGGATGTGTGACACATGCAAATGGAGTACAAGGCTGCACTTTTGGCTTATGTGGCTTTTGGACACTTTGGGTTACTTTTTCTAGTGGAAGGAAATGTCTTCAATCTTTTTTTTTTTTTTTTTTTTATATAATATAATAAGTGTTGCATCAAAACTAACGTAAACTCTGTAGTTGTTCTTTGGTATTTACCTCATTGGTTCGTTATACACGTCAAAGGTTTGTCAGCAGTATCTTAATCAGCAGACTGGGGACCCGTCGAAGCGTCATGGGGTGTACAGTGCCAGGATATGGTTTCATCATTTTCATCATGTTTTGTTCACGGGCCATGACTCGGCTCATCCGGCCTGTGTGTTTGACCCTCAGTTGAACTAGAGATTAAAAGTTAATTAACTCTCTATTTTGGTATCCCATGTAGCCCTGCTGAACAATTAAAGCCTTTTTTGAACAGACAAGGCAGTTTATGAATATGCAATGTGGTGTGCTAGTAAGGGGCAAAGCAGGGTTGTCTAAAATCAGCTTGAACTTTTTTAAACTACCTTTTTAAATCATGTAAACTTTGACTGACAAGTTCTTTCAGACACACACAGTTTGATTCATGCATAGCCTTGTGGCAACTCTCCACATGCACTGTTCTTAATAATTATTATTGCCATTTCCCAACCTTGGGTGTTCATTCTTGAGCTGCATTCTGATTGACAGGGTCCTTAGTGTTCACCGCCCCCTACTCTCCGAGCGCCGCAGATCAGCTAAAGTTCCCTTCACTCTATGAAATGCATTCATTTGGAACACCCTGCAAAGTCATCAAACACAGAGGAAACTTGAGACACACATGTGACCCTGGACCACAAAACCAATCATAAGTTGTTGGGATATATTTTTTATCAGATTCCAGATTTTCAAATAGTTGTATCTCTGCTAAATATTGTCTTATCCTAAAAAACCATACACCAATGGAAAGTTTATTTATTCGGCTTTCAGATGATGAATAAATCACCTAAAACACTGGTTCAGGGTCACATACAGGAATTTGAGGTTTGATAATAATTGACTTAAGTAAATATAAATTACCATACTTTAATAAATATACACGTGCCTAACAAATACAAATAAATTACGGTTGATGAATATTAATTAGCATTTTTGACACTTAGATTTTCCGAATTAATTTTGGGTTGCCTGTATGTGATTTTTTGACTCTCAAAGTGACAAGAGCTGCTGATTTGCATTTTATGAAATCAAAGTTCCATAGTCTAAGCTAAACTTCTTAACAGTTCCACTAAAGTAAAAAAAAATCACCTGCATTTTTTTGATGGCCAGAGTAAATTTACAGCAGATAAAACATTTTGGGTGAACTATCTCTTTAAGAATACCCTGTCCATCCACTTTACACTGATGTTATAAGACAGCAAAACACAGCAAACAAAAATCAGCAAAACATCCCGAATCCTGCCAAAAATGAAACTGAACATGCTCAGTAATAAATAATGCTTGATCTCAGTCACATTTGCTAAAAGTGGAACAGCCCGAGGCCACAGAAGTGCCCTCATGCATCTCTTTTCTCTCCTGCAACACAAATTAAACATCATCAGTCTGGGTCAAGAAGAGTCCACAAGACAGAAGTCTGAGAAAGAAAACTTTTCCTGGAGCATTTAAACAGAAGCTCGTTTAAAACAGATAGGAATGGAAGGAATGCAAATGTCCTCTTGAAGACACTTTCCTGATAACAGCAAAGAAAGATGTTCATTAGTGCTAATCTATGGCTTTTGAGGAGCTCCACAAACGGTTGGCTGTGTCCGTTGATGGTTTCAATATGATTTCCATATCAATGTATGGTGTAAGAGCGACACATGCCTGCTCTGCTTTGAATCTGGTGGATATCAGGTACGAGGACAGGTGTTGCTTTACATACCTCGGTCAACTCGCTGAGAAAACACCTGCCTCATTTGTGTAGGAAGCTCACCTCAGGACACAAACCTTAGATTTGAGCCAAAATTTGAGCAGTATTGGTTTGAAATTACTTAACAGGATTTTAATGGATAGAAAATAGCCCATATTAGGAAAGGTTAAACATTTCAAATAAAGCTAATTTAGGCATTTTATTTTTTTTATTTTTTTAAGTTTGTTTAAATGTGTGTAGTTTTCTCAACGTTAACTTGCTTAATTGCTTCCAACTCAGTGTGCAGATACAGAACCATTTGTAGTTGTTTTCTTTTCTTTCTTTTTTCACAGTAGAACACTTTGGCTTTATATCGCTATCTAAACAATGGCATTTATTTGGGGGCGTGGCTACCGGTCTCTCGACCAATGAAAGACGGGGGAGTGTTCGGGAAACCAGCGTGCAACAATCGTTATTTTTGCAGTTTATTTCGTTCTGCTAGTGGAGCAGAAAACGCACACTTCAGCTTTAATGGTTTTTGTGGCGTTTGCAGGAAGTCGGTTCTGCTCTTGGCTGTGGACACTTGCTGATGCTGTAGTGTGTGTTTTTTTTTTTAGCATAATTAGGTTGTCGACGGCTACAAACGCTTGGTTCTAAAAACAAAGGCAGGTTTCAGCAAGAGTCTGATAAAGGTGTGTTCTTTGTCTTTTGCTCGAGGCCCTTGTTAAGGAGTGTCAGGTTCAACAATTCATTATGCGTCTCACCATTAGTCACCTGCTGACTGAAGGAAACGTGCTGGCTGTAAAAACTCTTTAGAAATATTAGAAAGACTAAAGTCTCCACTGTCCAGAGAAAGCAGGGCTCGATGAGGAGCTGAAGTGATGAAAGATCCTGGACATCCAGTGACCCACAAAACAAACAACAGTGAGTTTCTACTGCCTCTACATGGTTATACAAAGACACTGCAGTTAATAAACATTTTTAAACTGTTCCAATAATCATTAGTATACAATTCTAAAATATTTGTATTTTACTAAATATAGGACTGTTTAAAATGACTAATCGTGGCTTATATCATAATTTTACGTTTTTAAAGTGAAAGTAATGTGACATTCAGCCAAGTATGGTGACCCATACACAGAATTCGTGCTCTGCATTTAACCCATCCAAAGTACACTCACACACACCCAGAGCAGTGGGCAGCCATTCATGATGCGGCGCCCGGGGAGCAGTTGGGGGTTCGGTGCCTTGCTCAAGGACACCTCAGTCATGGCCCGAGACTCAAACCCACAACCCTTTAGGAGTCAAACTCTCTAACCACTAGGCCACGACTTCCCTTAAGGAAAATATAAGCTATAGGCCTCGCCGTCTCGTGAATATTCATAAACCTTGAGCAGAAGGAATTGGAGATTCAATTAATAAATCTATAAATGTCCCAACGAAGTATATAATTTAGGTGAGAGTTCAGATTGCAGAAATGAATTCTGCAGGTCAGGATGCCCATATACACCTGAAAAGGACAATTCTGTAATTTACTCGTCCTTTTTTACTTATGTTCTTCGAAACATGAAATAATTAGTTATTCTGATTAATTTCTCAGTGATTGTGTGTGTGTTGTCAGTGGGCCAATGTTGTTTCATTCCCAGTGTTCTTCAAATATATTTTTAGGAAAGCTGTATTTGCTAGTCTGTTTAACTCATAGTATCTTTTAAGTAATGTTTTAAATAATATACTGTAAAATGTTAATTCAGATAAATAAATAAAATATGGCAATATAGTTAAAAAAATCTTTTTTTGTACATTCTTAAACCAAATAAACATTAATAAATATTGATCTTGAACACTGTATGAAATACAATGTTTATGTTTATGTATATTTTATGTTATTTATGTGAATATTTAGTTATGGTTTAACTACAATGAACCTGATTTTAATGTTGAATAATATCACGTACAAATAAAAAGGGACATATTTCTGATTTGGTGTTTGTAAAAGAAGGTTGGGAAACATTCGAGCAGGTCGACAGGACAAATACAAAAACAACACAATGCCATGCAAAATCACCTTTATAACAGAATATGATATTTCCACTGAGAACCAAACAGAAACTCCAGTGTCAAATAAAGCAATATAATTACAGTCTGTGAATCCACAGTCCAGTCAGAACTCTTTATTTGCTTCAAAAAAATGTTGCATCAGTCACATAATACTCAGATATGATTTACTCCGTACTGATTTGAAGAGATTTTATTAAATGGATGTGTTGGACTTTTGTGGCTCTGTGATGTCCAGAAGACATGGCTCTTTTGTCAGGAATGGTGTAGTGTTTGGTATTGCATCAATTAAAGCATTTTTAAATCAGTAACAAAGAAATTAAATGATGAACTAAGTCAAATCATGCAACTCACTAAACATTTAGAAACCACTCAAGTGCTAAGACACTGTAAAATGAATGTGACTATTTGATACAACATCATTGAGCACAACTGTTGGAGGCTTTCACGAATCTCTTTCTGGGCAATCCAAAAATACAATATTTACCAGAAATATAGCCTGACATGAATCATATATTTGATCAAAGGCTCAGAATATGCTACATTTGATTAGTTTAACAGAAAATAATAATCGTTACAAAACAAATACATGACTTGCACAAGCCCTGTTACGTTAATACTAAACTAAGACAATCTCCTAAATACTGCTATATACATTTTTATAGACTTTTAGAGTGAATTCACAAGTTGTCTATTTTTTTTTTTTTTTTTTTTTTAGAACAAGTACAAAAATAACACTTCGTGGACTGTTCTGTTGTTTTAAAACATTATGCATCTCACAGACACAGAACAGGACACATGGCACGAACTCACTGCAGAACACTGAGACATGCTCCGTAAATCAAACTCTGTATTTCATAAAAGCATGGAAATCGTCATGTGTCCAAGTATCAGCAATACCAATGAGCTGGGCTTCTGCTTTGAACAAGGCTTTACTGGCTCGTCCTTGTCATCAAGGCACACACTTTCACTTTTCCTTGGCGAACAGGTGTTTGTTAAGCAGCTCGAGCTTAGGAAGTGCAAACATGTGATGCATGCATGTAAGAGCATCCAGCATGAACGAGTCGATATGGTGACAAACGGAGAGCGGCGTGGAACGGAGGAGGATCTTTAGGAGTGTTTTATAGTGTATTTGCCTTTCTGGAGCTGAGAGATGTAAAGCTTGGATTTGCTGCCATCCAGACGTTTGTACCAAACCTCATCGTGGTTAATCGTGGTTATCGTGGCACTGGAGGAAATAAAAAAAAAAAAGCAAAAAATTTAACGTAAAAGAGTAACATTTTGATGGTGTAGATCCTAAAATGATTGAACTTTTTGATCTGTAAACTGCCATCACTTCTCATTTCCATCATACCCTTCTTTAGATGAACGGGATTGTGCTTTAAAACATTTCATATCATGGTAACTAGACTATAACGTGATTCTTTGTTATTTAAAAAAATGCTTTCCACGTAATGTCAATAAGCACCTCAGAAAAAAAATGTAATACCATGTACAGATTTACTTTGTAATTATTTGTATAAATATATGGCAACCCTATGAAACTCTGTAAAATGAACTCTATAAAATGAGACAAAACAGCTAAAAAAAAAAAAGAAATAATTGAAAATGTTTTTAAAAGTTCTTATGCAAAGTTAAAAGAATACTTTTTTTACAATTGCATGGGGGACAAGCCCAAAAATAGACATTCTGCCAAATTTAACAATTTAACACAAAAAATGTCCAAATAAGTGAAATGAAAAAGAATTTAAATTGTGTCAACTATGTAATCATAGTACAAAAATGTTGTTGTGTTTTTGAAAGAAGCCTCATATACTCACCAAGGCTTTATTAATTTGTTCAAAAATACATTAAACCGCAATATTAATTTTAAAATGGTTTTTGTTTTTTTAGAATGCAATTTATTACTGTTATAGTAAAGATGAATTGTCAGCATCCTTTAGAAATCATAATATGATAATTTGCTGCTCAAGAAACATTTCTTATTATTATTATCAATGTTGGAAACAGTTGGCCAGCTTATATATATATATATATATATATATATATATATATATATATATAAATATATAATTTTTTTTTTTTTTATGTTTTTTGTTTTTTTTTTGTTTTGGAGAAAGTAAAAAATTATGTGTCCTTGATGAATAAAAGTAGTCATTTAAAAATAATCTAGATTTCTTTTCTTTTTTTATAAAGCAATTTAGAAGATAAATTACTCTTGGGGACAGAAAAGTTGCTGAATCACCCGTGTGTGTAAACACACACACACACACACACACACACACACACACACACACACACACACACACACACACACACACACACACACACACACCTGGTGGGGTACTCATCCTTCCTGTTGATACATATGGCCTGACCTCGGCTGTACCATTTGTTGTCATAGAACAGGCGTCCATCCTCTGATCGGGCAACATGATGCTGTCGTTCTGCTTTCAAAGGAGCTGATACACACAAAGTTCAGAGACCTGAAGTGCTTTTCAGTCTTTACAGGCTGATACAGAGATTTTACACACAAAAATATAAAACAAAACAATGCTCAAAATCCTTCTTTGGTACACACTTTCAAATGACAACGAACATTCAATTCCTACGAATATTTAGAACATGGCCTTCTTTTCTCTGTAAATTAAATTTATGCATTTAGCAGACACTTTTATCCAAAGCGACTTACAGTGCATTCAGGCTATACATTTTTACCCATCTTGTGTTCCCGGGGAATCGATGGTGCAATGCTCTACCAATTGAGCTACAGGAACACTATGTGTTAAAGGGTGCACACTATACTACTTTAGTAGAAGCACTTTTTAATTTGAACTAGCCCCTCATGATGACTGCACCACGTTATGTACAAGAAGCTGCAAAGGACACAGGTGCAAGTGGAATGCAAAAAACATGGCGGCATTATATAACAGGCAATATACTGCATCACTGAAAATGACTTGAGGTTATGTACATATAGTGTGCGATAAGCAAAAAGATTGATTATTGTGACAGGCCTACTTACCATCTACTTTTACTCTATGAGGACCCACTGAAGCCATTGCCTATGAAAAACCAAATAGTTTATTAATGGAAACTAATATTGCAGGAATGCACCAGGATTTGTCTTTAAAGCAATGATCTTCAACACGATGTCAGCCAATTTAATGCTTATAGCAATAATGACTAATTTGCAGATTATTATTAAGATGTTTAACCTGTAAAAACTGAGATCCGAATGATATAAGAAATCCAAATAAATAAAGAGTTGATGTGAAATAACCTTTCTTATGGCAGTCCAGTCTTCAAGTATATCCAGGTCTTGCAGCATGTAAACAATGTATGGTCGTGGGACGGCTCAGGAAACCAATGTTATAGCAATAAAGCAAATGCCTTCAGATGTGCAGCACTAGTTACTACATAAAGGATATCGGACACAACCACAGGTTTCTTCTTCTTTCCAGGACTCAGGGGATCCTTCTTTTTATTCTTCTTAGACTGCAGACCATCATTCCACAGTTCTGGTGCAGAAGCACATCAACGAATTATGAGTGAATCAGATATTTACATTTACAGTTTGCCATCTGTATTTACCTGAAGTTATATCAATACTGTGTCTGTCCTCCTCCAGTCGTCTGATCTTCTCCTCCAGTTCACCCTGAACCGTGTCGAAAAGCAGGAGCTTCTCACTCTGTGGAAACACGTCATGGATACTGAACATTAAACCTTGGTGAGAAATCGAACAGCTTAAAGAAGCAGGGCAGTGTTTAAGCAAGAGAAGACCACCACAGATGTTGACCTGGGGGCTGTGAATTTTACCTCCCAATGCTGGCTGGCTGCTTGCATCTCACAGTCGTATTTGTTTCTAACAGATTCCAAGCAGAGCTCACGGTAGATCCCTGAAATAATAAACATGAGCAAACAGTGACTGAAGCCATCACAATACCATCAGAAAATCAAACTGAAGATTGGAGAAAGCTAAAATGCATCACTGTGTGCTGCGCCTAAAACAAAGCTCTGCTAGAAGTAGGAGACGTTACATTTTTTCATTTAAAAAACCATTTGAAAATGTAATAATGTTACTGTTATAACTCTATTTTTGATCTAATAGATACGGCTGTGATGAGCTTAACAGACTTTCAAAAACATATTACAAAACCAAGCATTTGACCAACATCTACAACCAGTTAACCAAGGTCATCTGTTACTGTCATTGTTTAATGTAAGTATTATAATTGTATGTAAATATATTACAGTACATTATAGGCCAAGCTTTAAATGCAATACTCCTGACCTGAAACAGGTTGAAGGCCACTGCTTTACAGTGTAATATAACAAACAAACACGATGACATATCCTGTAAACTACAGAGATTAAATACTTCAGTAATGCCTTTAAACAAACAGTATGTTTGTCTGGAGCTGACCTGCGACTTTGGTTCGGATCTGCATGTTCTCCTGCAGGGTGGCCAGGGGTTCGAGGTACTCCAGAGCACTGCCAGCAATCACTTCTTGCAGTTTAAGATCCACCTGACTCAGTCTCTCCTTATACAAACTAAAGAGGGACATTACATACCGGCTGAGTATTTCGAGTCTTTACATGAAATCTGTGACCATGGACCACAAAACCATTTATACATCTTCTGAAAGCTGAATAAAAAAAAGCTTTCCATTGGTGTGTGGTTTGTTAGGATCAGACAATATTTGAAAATCTGTAATCTGAGGGAACAAAAAATCTAAATACTAAGAAAATCGCTTTTAAAGTTGTCCAAATGAAGTTCTTAGCAAGGCATATTACTAATCAAAAAATTAGTTTTGATATATTTACGCTAGAAAATTAAGTAAATATCTTTATGGAACATGATCTTTACCTAATATCCTTATGATTGTTTTGCATCAAAGAAAAATGCAATGATTTGTTGGATATAACTACAAATAAACACGTGCTACTTAAGACTGTTTTTTGTGCTCCAGGGCCACAAGGCAGGTTTTCATGACATCACTTACTGATCCTTCAGGTCTGTGAACTGCTTCTCAAGATTAGTCATCTCATCCAAACACTCCATGCGCCTTCTTTCACAGTCTTCATCATCCATGTCTGCAAGAACATCACCCTGGTGTTACTCTCACACACAGACAAAACATAAGGCTCGTGCAGTGTCCTTCTGTGACGTTACCTGAAGTGTCTCCATCTTCAGACGCGCTCGAGCTCACCGAGTCCTCTTCGTCGGAGCTGCTGGCCTCTTGCTCGGGATAGTCCACGTCCATTTCTTCGTGGCTATTCTCTTTTCTATCTCGCGGGTGAACTGGCATCCTAGATGAAATATTTGATACAGTAAACAACCCACTGAGATGTAGACGACAGCACCGGCCGGAGAAGAAAATCACGTTTCAAACATGGAGTCCTGGATGACCAATCATCAGGCTGCTAGACATGTGACTTCATTAATCCTGTAAACTCATTGGTCAGATTCTGTTTACGCATAATCCGGTGCATGATGGGATATGTAGTATTTTAATTCGAATGGCGTACTAAAATTGCAAAAGCATCACTCACTATACGCACACACACGCTTTTATAGATATCTGTGTTATTTTCTGTCAGGCAACAATGCATTAGTAGATTTAAACACATTTACATTATATTTAATCATTTAGCAGACGCTTACAAAGCAATTTATAAATAAGGACAATGGAAGCAATCACAATCAACACAAGATTCAAACAGAAAAGAATAGTGTGAGCAGTCTTTTTTTTATAGAAAACAAGCAGTTAGAAAACAAATAGATAAAGTAAAAGTCATGTTTTTTTATGTATAAAAAATAAAACAAATCGTTAAAATAGAATTAGAATAGATTGTTCTAGAGTTAAAGGGTCAAATAAAGAAAACATACTTAAATCAAATGTAATTCAAGTTGATCATACGTCCTCTCTTTGAAAATGTCCTGGCCAGGATTTCTAAATTGCGTAAAATGTCCGGGTTTGGATTTGTTTTCGTATTGTTTTAATACTTGCTGAAATTAATGACTGAAAAGCGGTTTGACCAATAGCGTGCAGGCATCGTATTTAATCGACCAATCGTGGCCCTCGAGAGGGTGGGATCTATGTAGAACGGTCACATCAACGGAGTAACGCACCTACTTGCAAATAGCGTATGACTGCTACATACACTGTATAAGGACTGTAGAATGCAAATCAATTGGAAAACAAAACCAAAACTCGTACAGTTTAGGTAATGGAGAAATCCCGGCCAGCACATTTCTAGAAAAATAAGGCTTTTAGTTCAGCGTCCTGAGATGTGAATGCGCCTAAATGGAATTTAAGTTAATGCCTTGAGTGTATATAAATTTGAGTGTCAACCAACAGAGAGCGCTGTCTGCAAACATATAGCATTCACAATTAATTCATTCACATTCCTTACATTGAGAGTAATGTGTTTTATCAGGCAAAACCTTTCTATTTTGCAATCAATCGAAAGACTCTATAAGCAGGCTTTGAAAATATTTGATAAAATATCTAATTCATATAATCATTGTGAAATTCTAACTAAATATGTTTTTTTTAAGTTGGGGAAATATGATTACATTTGCAGATATTTTACTTGTGTTCAAAATTCTGCATGGTTTAGGTCCGCTTACACTTAATAAATTTATTAGGAAAAATGTGAATTATTTTACTAAAGCCACTAGAGGGGACTGTATAATACCACATAGAAGAAGTACTTTTGGGCAATCAGTATTTTCTTATAGAGTAGTACATAGGCTACTTGGAATACTATACACATAGAATTAAGAAATATTACATCTCTTGCTCTTTTTTCTGAATCTGTAAAAGGGTGGTTATTGGATAATCAAATATGACCTCATAATTTGAAGTAGGCTAATGTTTTTTTTATTTTCTTAATTTTTTAAATTGTATTTTGGTTTTTGTAATATGTTTGTTTCTGCTTTGTGTGTTTGTGGATTATGTTTCTTACCATCAACCTGCGAGGGACTGCAGATGAAAATTTGCCTGAATGACTAAATCTGGCACATGTACATGGTGGACTTGTTTGCTCATGTTGATTAATGTGTATTGTCCCTTTAAAAAAAAAATAAACAAATAAAACCAACAGTGCACTGCAAAGTCCTCACAATATACACCGCCATTAAAAAGTTTCAATCAAATCAAAATCACTCACTCATTCCTTTCTGTTACTTATTTTCATCATGCAGCTCAAATTTGATATGGCCTTTGTCCCGAGAAGCCCACATTGGGCTTAAATATATATTCTGAAAGTTCAAGAAGATGACTGATGATAAAGAATGAATGATGAAAATGATAAAGAGGCGTCAGCATGACTTTTAATGAGGCTATTTTTCCTCTGCTAAAATTCCACCTGCATGTGCTTAATCATACTGACAGAATGATACTGACAGAATCATACTGACCAGAAGTCAGCTGAAAACAGTTGTATTAGTCAAATTAGTATATTTCACTACTGTAATCTCAAAAGTGCATCTTTTAAATGTTAAGGAATAGATGCATTTGTGCAACATTCGAAAAAGATTCACTCATATCTCGAAAGACTGACATCAACATCCCACAATGGCTTCCCAAAGTGCTTCATCTACAGGTCAATTAATTTATAACTAATTTAATCATGATCTAAAGCAGTGGTTCTCTGACTTTTTTTTTTTTTTTTTACTCCAAGGCCCAATATTGTCTATATCTGTAAGACATTTCCTCTGGCTTTTCTGCTGTAACTGAAAACACTGCTTGTTTTAAAACGTTTTTGTAAAAATGATTATTAAAAGTAACTAGAAGTGTTAATACAGTTAATTTAACGTTAATTAATCAATAATTGTTTTTTTGCTTCCAGGTAGTAAAAGATACACCCTTCAGTTAACAAAAAAATAGTTATTGACGTTTTTATTATAAAATCTAATATGGGCGGCTATGGATTTCTAGTGACTTCTACATGTTTTGTGTTGTCCAGCAAACTCCAGTCAGTATCTCCTGTCCAGTCATCAGCCTGAATGGAGGTCTTCATGCTCACCTGTCGTGTTCATGATGACCAACACTAGAGCTTATGCTTATGTCATCTCAGGTAAAACCTAAGCACTGTACAGTATGCATGATTTAAACTTACTGTCCTTCAATATCGCATTGCCTGATTGTTTTCTTCAGGCGGCTGCTGCTCTCTTCAGCCCACGGCTCAACCTGTGACCGAACAGGTTTCCTCATCTGTCAAGAGTGAGAGCGAGTGGAAGTGAGCACAGATGTTAGACATCAGTGATATAGGTTACCTTTGTGTGTTGAACTTGGCTGGTGATTTGGTTTTGATACAATGCATCTTCTGTAGCCCAGAGAGGACTGTTTCCAGCATCAGTATGCTTTCTTTATGCTGCGGCTGCTGCAAACCCAACAGAGAAAACAGTGAATATGACCCAGAATGCTGTGAATGAGACACTCTCAAAAAGACATGGCCTTTACCATCCCTTACAAAACAAAAAATATTGAAATAAACTGGCAAATAAAATATAATATATGAAATAATAAATTTCCATACATGTAAAACATGTGCTTATATTTTTCTATATACAGCAATGTGCATGGACCATTTATGGCTATACTGATACTTAAAAAATTGGAGGACAATTTAGACATATATACAGTGGGGATCGAAAGTTTGGGCACCCCTTGCAGAATCTGTGAAAATATAGTAATTTTCTAAAAATAAGAGAGATCATACTAAATGCATGTTATTTTTTATTTAGTACTGTCCTGAATGAGATATTGTACATAAAAGATATTAACATTTAGTCCACACGACAAAACAATTGCTGAAATTATTAAAATAACCCCACTCAAAAGTTTGGGAACCCTTGGTTCTTAATACTGTGTGTTACCTGATGATCCTCGGCTGTCTTGGTTTTCAGCCCCAGCTCTTAATGCATCTTGTTTCCTTCTGGAGCATCAGTGAATGCTTGAACCTTTTTAAATAGTTGTGTTTGAGTCCCTCAAATGTCCTCAGTCTGATAAGATGTATCTCAAAATCATAAAGTCACTGCTGGAAAGGGTTCAAATATGTAAAGATGTTGGAAAACTGAAGAATCTGCAGGACCTTAAAGATTTTTCTGAAGAACAGTTCTCAGTTTAACTGTTCAGAACAAACAAGGGACTCATGCACAACCATCACAAAACAGAAAGACAGTCGAGGATCATCAGGTAACAGAACACAGTATTAAGAACCAAGGGTTCCCAAACTTTTGAGTGGGGTTATTTTAATAATTTCAGCATTTATTTTGTCTTGTGGACTACATGTTAATATCTTTTATGTACAATATCTTACTCGGGACAGTACTAAATAAAATATAACATGAATTTAGTATGATCTCTCTTATTTTTTGAAAGTTACTCGCATTTTCACAGATTCTGCAAAGGGTGTCCTAACTTTCGATCCCCACTGTATATATAGTTAACAGGTTTAACAGGTATAAGACATATTCATAAACGTTTTAACACTTTTTTTTTTGCATAGCTAAACATTTTATATATAAAATATGTGATTGTATAAGAAAAAGTGTTTATTGCAAACAAATATTATTAGAAGTTTTGGACAGTTAGATGTCATGTTAAAGGCATGGCAACATGGTGGAAAAATAGGATTTGACATACATAACTTAATCAACTGAGTATTTTATGTATAATATGTAGCACTTTACATTGAGGTTGATTGGTTAACATTAATCCATGCATTAATTAAAATTAACTAAAAATGAGCAATACATTTGTTACAGTGTTTAATAAACTTTGCTAATGTTATTTAATACAAATTCAACTGCTTATTGTTAGTATATGTTAGCCTAGGTCCATTAATTAATATTAAAAGATGAAACTTTGGATTTTAATAATGTATGTTGCAATTAAAGGGTTAGTTCACCCAAAAATGAAAATAAATGACTCACCCTGAAGTCATCCTTGGTCTATATGACTTTCTTCTTTCAGACGAATCCAGTTGGAGTTATATATGAAAAAATGTCTTTGATATTTCAAGTTGTTTAATGGCACTCAGCGGGTATTGCATGCATCAGTCCAAAAGAAGTTAAATAAAAAGTGCCCATCTATAATAAAAGTGTCTCAAACGGCTCTGGGGGATGAACAAAGGCTTCCTGTAGCGAATCGATGCATTTTTGTAAGAAAAATAATCATATGTGACCCTGGAGCACAAAACCAGTCTTAAGTCGCATTAAGTAATTTTGTAAATTTCCAACTGTAAATATATCAAAACTTTTTGTTTAGTAATATGCATTGATAAGAATTCATTTGAACAACTTTAAAGGTGATTTTCTCAACATTTAGATTTTATTTGCACCCTCAATTAGTTGTATCTCGGCCAAATGTTGCCCAAAATAAACCATACATCAATGCAAAGCTTATTTATTCTTATTTATTTATTCAAAGACAAAGATAAGTTCCAGTGGAATTACGTATGAAGTCAACTTTGCCACTAACCCTTTAATATGAATGAGTGGATATAGTTTCTTTTTTCATTTTTACAGTATTTTTCAATGTTAGTTTGTTAACTAATGTAGTTAAAGCTGCGGTAGGGAACTTTTGACGCTCTAGCAGTTAATAAACAGAACTGCTTGCGTCTTGTGGAAGAACATTGTAGCCAGAACTACTTCTCTCTATGACATAGTTCATAGACTATGTCTATGAAGAATCACAAAGGTACTGGGTTACTCCGCCACGGTATCCGCGAAGCAATCTAAAATAGTCCGAATATAAACACTTATTATAGATGTACCCTAGTGATTCAGGACAAGCTAAAAACACGGTTTGGAAAACGGATTCATGGTGTACTCGCTTATTATATACATTTTTCTAAATTTTGAACACAAACAAAGTTACGGACCGCAGCTCTGATTGGTTGTTTCTTACCGGGAGCGGATGGCTTTCTGCAAATGGCAATAGGATCACTGGGAGGAGCCAGAGGAGCTTGATTTTTTCACAGATTATCTGTCTCATATTCTACTGTCAGGACATAATGACAGGTTTAACAAATATGTAAAAAATATATATTTACAAAAGTTCCCTACTACAGCTTTAAATAATGTTAACAAATATAGCTACAGATATATGGATAAATATCACAATGTATATATTTTCTTCATAACTGTGTACATATAATGCATGTTCGCTTATAAATGTGATTGTCTATAGTAAATATGTTAAATATATTTATACACTGTACCATATCTTATCACCTGAACATATATTGTGAATTAATGAATACAAAATGACATTACTATACATTACTATACTATATACAAATAAATTATCACATATTTTTAGTATACATGAAAAGTGGGAGTTCCTTATTATTTAATATATTGTACTATGGTAATACAATATGAAATGTAATACATTTTTAATATACATCAAATAATTTAATATATTGATTATTAATATAAAAAGAAATATTTTCTTTGCGTAAGGGATTGTGGTGTAATATATAATGATTTTTACTTAATCTTTTGAAGTCTCAAAATGGCTCACTGTTTTGATGCTGCTGTAAGTCTAGTGTGAATGTAAAGACTGAAATTAAACTTATATTGTGAAATTATTATTAGCCTACTTACTTTCTTACACACTAAAACCATTTCAAATCCAAACAGGTATAGCTTAAACATTATATACACGCACACAATACAACTATATGAAAATTGTATCACACATTGTACAAAATATGATTTTATGTTGATTTTTAAGTTGTAGGCTATAACTAGCATCTTCAAAATCTGCAGATATGTTTGTAGAGACCCTGTGAATGGAAAGTCTCTGTGACCTTTGCTCCACACTGCATCACTTACAGCACTTACTGTATAATGTTTTCCTTCATAACAACAATTGACAAATACGAAGACCTTTATATTGTATCTTACACAAAACATAAGATCTGCTCTTGCTGACTCATATGAAGATGGATGGCAGGCGTAAAAGTGTGGAAAAGGCCGCTGGGTTTTGTTGTGTCACGTACAGAGAATACTCAAAAAACAGTGTGCAGATCAGATTTGCGTCACCGATGCTCATTTAGTCCATTTTGCATCATCACACCATATTTACAGGAAACTGCTGTACGTTTAGAAAATATGACAAACTGTCTTGAACATCTATGTGCTTAATGTGCAAGTGTGGTGCGTTCACACTGATGTGTTGTGCATGATGTGAGAAAATATGTGTAAAGCAAACTAAACCTGAAATTAAAGGTGACATTTTAGGATTGGAAAATATTTTGACAAAGAAAAGTACATGTAAAAAATCAAATGCAAAAAACCACCCAAAGAAACTGATGCTATACTTTTCACTTAATGCGCATAATAATAATAATAATAATAATAATAATAATAATAATAATAATAATAATAATAATAATAATAATAATAATAATAATATTTTTTGTTATATATTATTTTTTACAAACAAAACCTACCCTTCCCAACAGCTGACGTACACAATGAACAAAAAAGATCAACATTTATGTGCATTTTCCAATTCAACTTTTTATTAATTGTTTATGATAATAATAATAATAATAATTTATTATTATTATTTACAAATAAACAAAACCTCCCCTTTCCTCATGCATTTGATGTACAAAATGAACAAAAAAGAATAAAACTGATTAAAATTTTCCAATTAAATTTTTTACTCGTGTATAATAATAATGATAATAATAATAATAATAATGGTTGTTATGTTATTGTTATTATTTACAAAAAAAACAAAACTTCCCCTTCCCCACAGTTGACGAACAAAATGAACAAAAAAAGAATGTACATTTGCCAATACAACATTTTAGTCATTGTTTATAATAATAATAATAATAATAATAATAATAATAATTTATTATTATTTACAAACAAACAAAACCTACACTGTAAAAACATTCAGTAAAATTTACTGTAAAAATAAAATAAAATATAGCAACATTTTAGGTTTCACAGTTTTAACTTAAATTTACAGTTAAGTACCGTAATTTCATTAACTGATATAATGTTAATATACCAACCTACTGAAATCTTTTTCTACCAAATGCAGGTTTTGATGAGAAAGTCACATGATGAACCAAAGCAAAACAACCAATAACATCTGGTGTAACACACAAACCTAAAAAAAAAACTAAGAAGAAACATAACTATTTGATATTTGCTATTTGATTTATATATATAAAAAATAATAATAATAATAAAAAACATCAAATTTGAAATAAAAAGCAGGGAATTCTGGGAATGTCAATTAACGGTAATTCACTATCTATAGTAGGGGAATTTAACCGTTAACCATTTAACAGGTTTTTACTTCAGCATTTTTACAGTCTTTTACCATTCAATTCACGGCCATTTTTTACAGTATACCCTTCCTGCATAAAATGAACAAAAATAATAAAATAGATGTATATTTTCCAATTCAACTTTTTATGCAATATGATTAAAAACATTTTGTGTCATTTATTTCTTTTACAAACAATCAAAACCTCCTTCCTCATGCATTTATTGTAAAATTCAATAAAGGCTAAATTTCATTTTTAATTTCCAGTTCAGCTTTTCATTATGTGCATATTTTAATAATAATACTACTATTACTGATGAAGACAACTATGGCTAATCTTACTGCTGATAATAATTATTATACATTAATTAATTTGTTCATTCTAACAAAACCCCTTTGTTCCTCATGTACAAATAAAAAATAAGAATACATATTTTTTTAAATCCGTGCAAGCCCCTTCTGCACTTTGTCAGCTGACAGCGTGAAAAAGCGACACAAAAGTAACTTGTCATTCTACATTCCATACGAATTAAAAAAAAGTGACAATTAATTACCTTTAGTAACAAAACATTCAAACACATGGCTATTGAAACTGGTTGGTCGTTAGGAGGAGACGCGTAGGTGGATCTCACACAGCAGGTTCTGAAACGAGTGGGGTTTTAAGGGTTTTCCTGGTATGTGTACACACTCAAACCTTCTCAGGATTCTCGCTCAGTGTTTATTCGTGGACTTGTGCAGAGAGTCTCAGAGACAGAAGCTGGACTGTGACTCAGTGTTCAGGCTAAGAAGAGGTCTACCCCAGAGTAAAGCAGCCCACGCGCTGATCTTTAAAGCGTTGTCAGACTAAGAATAGTGGGTCAAACTGTCGTCCCACACCTGGACCTCCCAAAACTCCCTCCATTCAGAACACAACTAAATCCTCTGCATATGAATGAAAAACAGACCGAGGCTTTAAAAACATTTCACGCATACCGTACATTCAGTACAGCAACACCAACATGGACTGCATCCAAATTTTCCAATTGGAACAGTATGTGCATTCAAGTTCAAACCTGTAACAATTCAGGGAATGTTCGTGTGTGACTCTCCTTTCGCTGAACTCCTACTTATGAAACAATGTTTGGAATTCATAAGCGTCATTTCAATTATTCATTTCAATTGCTTCATAACAAACCAAGCAGAACACTGCAAGGTGTGACTATCTTGATGCATGTCACGGTTTCGCCACAGTGACATAAGCGCTGTTGCTAGAAACAGTTGCTATGTTATGGCTCCTCCTGTATGCAAACAGAGCTACAGTGGTTTCCAGTGCAAATGTCGCAGGTGAAGAAAGGTAAAGCAGACAGTATCGTATTAATTCAAGCTTCATTTACTTGGAGTTTCTGTAGCAGTTTTTTTATTGGCCTATCCGTTTGTCTTGGTCTGTTTGAAGAGGTTGATATGAAACCAGACTGCAGTTCATGCCTTTGTTCTCTACTTAAAAAGAAGGCAAATGCATATTTTCTGTCATGCAAATAAGTGTAAATTAGTTCCACTGTAACAATAGAAAAGCATGTTTTACAGGAAACTGCTTTCTACTTCAAAATGTCACGTTTAACTCATTGTGAAATTATCTGTAAAATTTACTAGCAATTTCTGAGGTTAAATTGTTAAAATTCCATCCCTTTTTATTCAGCGTTTGAATGCTTTCATTTGTTTGTAATGGAAAATACTAAAAAGATGGTGAAATGTGATGAGTGCCGCTAGAAAGTTTGAAGGGGGATCCCCAGAAAAAAGTGCAGGGGAATATGGAGGACCACCCAAACCTGCATCATGAGGAACATCGAGGGGCCTTCCATGTGGGATGTTTCACTTCAGTTACTTAAAACTGACTCAGCCATGTTCACACTCATAGATTAATTCTGAAAAAGTTTTTTTTTTTTTTTTTTTTTTAAATGTAGAACATTTTATGCACAGTATATAAAAAACACATTTGCATCATAAGGAATTCAAGACTGGCTCCAAGAGTATTTGGACATTCACACTAACAATTTCTGAATCTAAGCAAGTGGCATCTGAAAGCAAACAAACACATTAAGGTTTCATTTATTTATTTACTTTTGGGGTTTTTCCTTTTTCACAAGTTTTTGTTATTACATGCAACCATGCAACCATTGATCTGAATTCTGAATTCTAGACGCTTTTCTTTTTTTAAAAGGAAGTGTTTCCCAGATACAGAATTTGTGTCAAGGTGATTTTTGGTGAATGTCTGAATGCAATTCCCCTGAAAGTTCCCACATGCGTCCTATAGCAGTATAACCGCATTAACAGCATCCACAAACATGTGCAAATCTGAAATTATTTTTTTTTCATTTATTTTAAAGAAATATAACACATTTCAAGCTAAACACATATCCATTATATATATATATATATATATATATATATATATATATATATATATATATATATATATATATATATATATATATAATGCTCAGCTTAAAAATATTCTATTTCTTTAAAATAAATGACAATTAGTACCTACTTTGTTACATAATGCAAAAACAATCACTTTTAGGGTCACTGTACCTCATAATGAAAACAAACAAACAAAAATAAAGTTGATTTCAAGTGCTATTTCTAGCTGCATATATATTTCCTGCATTATTAATAGTCCCCTTCCTCACGGTTTTCATTCATGAGCTCTCTTGTCATTCATTTTCCCGCGAGCTTGGTTTACTGTGTAGCCCTCTACCAGGTAGGTTACATTTGAATGTGTAATAGGAAAATACTGGTTTTCATTCTTACTTCGCGGAGTCATCTTGAGGGAAATTCTCTAAATAAAAGCCCGCTACGAGTTCCCCTTTTCAGAGCAGAGTTAAGATAGCTGCGAATGGAAATCCCCCGATGAGCCGTATTGGAACCGGAGGCGCAACTATAAAAGCGCGTCGCGCCGCCCTCCACGCACTTCACTGAAGACTGCGATACAGTGAGCATCGCGATGGATGTACACAGAGCACGCACGAGCAACAATCAGGATTGTGATATGGATGAAATGGATATGAAAAACGGGAAAATGCAACACCTGGAGGAGCGCGTCGACAGCGGCGTGGATTCGCTAAAGGAGGACGAGTATATGAAAATTGTGGAGGAGATGGAGATTTTGCGTTTTGAAGACCCGGTTGCGAATCCAAAGGGGACATGTGAATCTTGGACACAAGAAGTCACTGAGGATGGAGACACGTAAGTGTAATTATTATTATAATATATATATTTTAAAGACAGAAATAATGCAATGCAAGTTTTTTTTTATATACATATACATATAAAAAGTGCACAAAGTAACAAATTGAATGCAACTTGCAACAATTATGACCAAAACCTAGTTTAGAGTTTCTAAAATTGTTGTTGATCACATTAAATGAAACAATGCATTTATTGTTAAATTCCCTTCGCCTAGCTACACAAGTATATTATTTTTTTACAATTTCTACTGGGACCAACTGAGCAATTTTGAGTCTACAGCTTGTAATTGTGAACAGAAAAAAAACATGTGTTCCATAAGGTTTTAGAGAAGTGATGCAAAAAGTTAAACTTGCGAAATATCGCTAAACTGCGGAAGTAAACAAATCTTGGAGCAGCGCCCAAAGTGGGCGGCGCTTGAGAAGCCGAGTGCGCATGCAGGAAAGTCCCTGGCGCGCGGCCAAGCGCAGATAAAGTATCAGATGTGTGGAGCCACACTGGGTGGAAATAACCTTAAAAAACTCCATTCTTGCGAAACGCCGCCTGCTCGTGCTGTGTGTGCCTTTGCTAAACCACATCCTCTGAGAATGTTCTTAAAATATTTTCTAAAAAAAACACCCTCCCACATTATTTTCCAGGTATCTTCACCTTGCCATCATTCACGAGGCGGAAGATTATGCCATCCAGATGATCAAACAGTGTCAGAACGACCCGTTCCTGAACAGACAGAACAACCAAAGACAGGTAATTGAGCTCTCACACACAACTACTCAATACTACACACCATTGACCTCAAAATAAGAGCCCGACTAAACTCCACCCTCCATCTGCAGACTGCACTGCATCTCGCCGTCATCACAGAACAGCCACACATGGTGGACAGACTGCTAAAGGCCGGCTGTGATCCACGGCTGGTCGATCAGAGTGGAAACACGGCCCTCCACATCGCCTGCAAAAGAGGGTCACTAGCTTGCTTCTCAGTACTGACTCAGATTCAGACCCAGCATCTGCACTCCATTCTCAGCTCCCCAAACTACAGCGGTAAGTCACAGTCTTGAGTACAATTGCAGCACTGTCATTCTTTTTTATCACAAAAACAAGTTTTTGAGTTAATAAAAGAGCATTTTTTAATATACAATGCTTTGTTTTTAATTACAGGACACACGTGTCTCCATATAGCAGCTGTTAATAACTACCTCTCAATGGTGGAGAGGCTGGTCCAGCTCGGGGCGGATGTAAACGCAAAGGTACGGTATAAGTTTAAAACACTCTCCAGCTTCACAAATGACTCTCATATGTGTTTGAAAAGAGAGCTAATGTATGACTTATTGCGTTCAGGAGCAGTGTAGCGGCCGCACGTCACTCCATTTGGCCGTGGACCTGCAGAACCTGGATCTGGTGCACACACTCATTGCTCTGGGAGCTGATGTTAACAGTCTAACCTATGGTGGATTCACACCGTACCACCTGACCTTCGGACGACAGAACGGCGAGATCCAGAGGCAGCTGTACACCCGGACGGCCCAGGAGCTCAGAGCCATGCCAGAGAGCGAATCAGAGGAGAGCGATGAGGAGTGTGTGTCTGATGAAGACTGTGTAAGTTTCTTTGAGAAACCGCTCCTGAATTTTATATTCCATAGTGATCTAGTGAAAATCATTTTATAGATCCAGACCGTTTATATTTATGTCTTTCTCGTTTTTTTTTTTAACAGATGTATGATGACATCCAGTTATGTGGGAGATAGTCTTGCCCTCAGTACAACATTACCCATAATGCAAAGCAGCAAAGGCTGTAGGTGCTGTCTCAAGGTCTGGGACCCCATATCCTAGGACGCCAATCCCTCGATGGGACTCGGCTAAAGTGGAAAAGAAGAGCTGAGCTCCTCCTGAGGGCATGATAGCGGTGGTGCTGTTCAACATGGAAAGAACCCCAAAGATAGCTGGACCAAAACCGTTAATAACATTTTTGAAGCCAAAGAGTTGGGAAAATATGTATATTTTGTGAATATATAGAGAGATATATTTTTATATTTGTAAATATGTGAACCGAAACACTTGTCGATAATGTTTATAGTCTATATATGACACTGTGAAAGTATTTTTTACATTAAAAACAAAACAAATGACATCAATTCGGAGTCGGGGTGTTTCTTGTATTGAATGTGCTGGAGTGATTTCAGAAGGCCGGGAAATTTTCTGAGTTGTGAAACTTGAGAAAGAACATGTAAACCCCTGTTGTGGTGGGAATACCAGCCCATGACTTCGGTTTAGAAAAAAAAGCCCTCAGTGTGTACAGTTACTGTATCATTTCCTTTCTGGAACGCATGAGTCACGTAGATGCGTCACTATAGTTTGAATAAAATTCCTTGGGTCTGCTAAAGTGGAGTCATGAATATCTGACTCACGCTCCGTAAGAAGTTCCCCACAAGAAAGAAAAATAAAAGAGCCGACCACTAGAGGAGTGAGGTTCATATCCATTATATATTCAATGCTAGAATTACATTACGTGTGTGTCTGTATGAACAGATCAGACATAAACACATGATGGATCAAAGTGCAATTTATGAATTATTCAGCTCGCCACCTAATTTGAAGTCATAGCGCTTGTATAAAAAAAAAAAAAGGCATTAATCATGTTTCTGGAGACGGATGAGCCAGAGATCATGAATTTTAGGGAAATTCCATAGCGTTGTTCTCCTGACAATAAGTATCATACTTTTAAAACCATTGGAAAGATCTCAATGTGACATACATTGTAATCATCTTCATCACTGTCACATGGTGAGAATTCTAATTCCATTCTATATATATATATATATATATATATATATATATATATATATATATACACACACACACACACACGTTTGTTTTTGTGAAAAGTGGGGACATCCCATAGGCGTAATGGTTTTTATAATGTAAAAACTGTATATTCTATCGCCCTACACCAACCCTAACCCTAACCCTCACAGGAAACTTTGTGCATTTTTATTTTCTCAAAAAAAAAAAAAAAAAAAACCTCATTCTGTATGGTTTATAAGCATTTTGAAAAATGGGGACATGGGTTATGTCCTCAAAAATCACCCTCTCCTTGTAATACCTGTGTCATACCCATGTCATTATACAGAGTTGTGTCCTGATATGTCACAAAAACACACCCACTCATGGATGGTATTGTGTCTCAGGGCTCTTTGGATCACTGAAAATGAATCTCAGACACCTGTGATAATTAGTTTGCCAGATGAGTCCAATTAAATGGAAAGTATTTAAGAAGTAGGTTCCACATTATTAAGCAGGCCACAGGTTTCAAGCAATATGGGAAAGAAAAAGGATCCCTCTACTGTTGAAAAGCATCAAATAGTGCAATGCCTTGGACAAGGTGTGGAAAACATTAGATATTTCACGAAAACTTAAACGTGATCCTTGTACTGTGAAGAGATTTGTGGCTGATTGAGAGTACAGAAGGGTTTGTGTAGATCAGGGTTAACCAGCCCTGCTCCTGGCGATCGACTGTCCTGTATAGGGTTAGGGTTGGAGCTGAACTTTGCAGGACAGTCGATATCCAGGAGCAGGGCTGGTCACCCCTGGTGTAGATAAAGGCAGAATGAGGAAGGTGTCTGAAAGACCAATTCATCAGATTAAGAGAGAAGCTGCTAAAATGCCATTACAATGCAGCAAACCGGTATATGAAGCTGCTGGTGCCTCTGGAGTCCTCTGAACCTCAAGGTGTAGGATCCTCCAGAGGCTTGCAGTTGTGCATAAACCTACTATTCAGCCACCCCTAACCAATGCTCACAAGCAGAAATGGTTGCAGAGGGCCCAGACATGCATGAAGACTAATGTTCAAACAGTCTTGTTTACTGATGAGCATCGTGCTACTCTGGATAGTCCAGAAGGATTGAGTGGTGGATGGTTGGAGGACGGCCACCATGTCCCAACAATGCTGCGACTTCAGCAAAGAGGTGGCGGAGTCATGTTTTGTGCCGGAAACATGGGGAGAGCGGGTGGGTCCCCCTTTAGGGTCCCTGAAGGTGTAAAAATGACCTCGGAAAAGTATGTAGAGTTTCTGACTGACCACTTTCTTCCATGGTACAAAATAGGATTGTGCCTTCCATAGCAAAGTCATCTTCATGCATGACAATGCATAGTCTCATGCTGCAAAGAATACCTCTGTGTCATCGGCTGCTATGTGCATAGAAGATGAGAAACCCATGCTATGGCCACCATCCTCCCCTGACTTCAAGTAAAATGATCAATGAGGGTAGGAGGCAGTACGCATCAAAACGGCAGCTCTTGGAGGCTATTCTGACATCTTGCAAACAATTTCAAGCAGAAACTCTCCAAAAACTCACAAGTTCAATGGATGCAAGAATTGTAAAGGTGATGTCAAAGAAGGGGTCCTATGTTAAGATGTTACTTGCCCTGTTAGGATGTTTTTGATTGAAATGGCATTTGATTTATGACCAACTAATGCTGCAAATGCCCATTTTCAGTTCTTCTATAACCTATAAAATAACTTAACTCTGTGCATAATAATTTGGAACAGCGCTTTTCAGTTTTTAAAAAAAAAATGGTTATCACCAGGAGGTTTGTTCGATTAAAATTCGAATGGTTGATGACTTAAATTATACTGAATGTCATTTGGATTGGCTAATTATGAAAATCAGAGAACAATATAATTTGGAATGCGGTGTGTGTGTGTGTGTGTGTGTGTGTGTGTGTGTGTGTGTGTGTGTGTGTGTGTGTGTGTGTGTATATATATATATATATATATATATATATATATATATATATATATGATGAAACCTGTATTTGCGGATCTTTTACTATGATAATTTCTTAGAAATAAACATTTTAAATTCATATTTGTGAAAGCTGAATAAATAAACTTTTCATTGATGTATAGTTTATTAGGATCGGACAATATTTGGAGACACAACTATTTGAAAACCTGAAATCTGAGGATGCAAAAAGAAAAAAAAAAAAAAAGAGAAAAGCGCCTTTGAAGTTGTCTAAACTAATTCTTAGCAATACATAATAATAATAAAAAAATATGTTTTGATATTTATGGTAGGAAATTTACTAAATATCTTCACTGAACACAATCTTTACTTAATATTTTGGCTATTGGGACTTAAGACCAGGGTCCAGGGTCACTCTTTGGAAAAACACCTTGAACTACAGAATGAGGATGAGTCAGATCATCAGTGTGATTAAACTCAAAAGCATGTGTTTGACGTTCCTTGCGTGATCTCTAGTCTGCCCTAATTGACTCTTGTTACACTTCAGATGCTCAAAGTCCACAAAGAATTCCACGAAATGAAAAAACAGGTTTGTAAATGATTTCCCTGTTGTCAAATCAGCAAGGGAAAACACGGGATGCAGTGAAAATGAAAGATGTGTAAGACGGGGACATCCCCAGTAACACATTCACCCCTGAAGCATTCTGCTACACGTGAAGAAAAAGAGAAAGGAAGAGAACAGGAAGCGTAACCATATTTTTCTCAAAATGTATTTAATGGAACGGGGAATTTACATAAGAACAAAAGCTCAGAACGGGATCCTATCTGAATACTGTGAGCAGCACCTTGGAGATCTCAGTCCCTCTCAACCAGAGACACCAAATGAGTGTCCACCTCTGACTCTGACAGAATCCTGGAACAGAGCAAACCAGAAAGTCAGTGTATGTGCCACAACAGTGTAAAATATAATCCGTGCGCTCTAATTATAACACGCATCTGGCATTCGGACACGTCAAATGTGACACAAATGAGCCATGTTGCATCATTTGACAAATATCAAAACTGAAGCCATCGACTGTCTTTCTAGAAGTGATTTTCTTTAGAACAGAGTGCAGGTCTCTCCGTGCAGATGGTGAGAAACACGGTTCTTCCACCCACCTGAATTTCGGATCCTCTGCTGTGATGACGCCTACCTCCAACTCCGATGGCTTAAAATCGATCGCCAGAACAGTTGACAAGCAAGTGATCGCCGTCTGTGGATGGAAATTGTTTATTAGTGCAAATCTGCTTATTCAATTAACAGTCTATGAAACACAGATAATCTAGTAAAAATAGATTTTTAGCTTTAGGATGTATATAAAATAGTTAAAAGTAGCATACGTCCTAAAATCAAAAATCTATTTTTAGTCTGAATTATTTGAGTTTTAAAGGGAAAGCGCACCAAAAAAAATTTAAAGTTCTGTCATTAAGTTACTCAACCTCGTGTCGTTCCAATCCCAGAAGACCATCGTTCATCTTCGAAACACAAATTGAAATACTTTTGCTCTCTGACCTTTCATAGACAGCAAGGATCCTAACACGATCAAGGCTCAGAAACGTAGCGAAGACATCGTTAAAAAAAGTCCATGTGGCATCGGTGGTTCAACAGTAATTTTACAAAGCTACGAGGAAACTTTTTGTGTGCAAAGAAAACGAAAATAACTTTATTCAACAATGTCTCCTCACCCTATAGTACCATTTTAGAGCGTATCACACGTAAACAAAAAATAAACAAAACGTTGTTTACTTATGTGATACTAAGTAAAAAATACCAAAAATGGCACTATAGTGTGACACGGAGGAGACAAATTGTTGAATAAAGTTATTCTGGTTTTTGTTTCCAAGATGAAAGAGGGTCTTACAGGTTTGGAACGACATGAGGGCGAGTTATTAATAACAGAACATTCATTTTTGGGTGAACTATCCCTTTAAGTAGCAAGCGGTATATTGATATAACCTTCCCTTGTTTCATAAGCTTCAAAAAACATATATTAGCAATACTGTTTACAAAGAAATTGGGTAATAAATGAGGAAGCAAGCATATATAACCAATCCTTTCTGTAATATCTTTAACTGCATTCTTGAGCAAAGCAAGTTTAGAGGAAGTTGCTGTTTCCATTCCAAAGAAGCAGTGCTGACTAGATAAAGATCTACTAAACACCCTGGGGTGCTGATGTGGGCGATGTAGATGTTAGCAGCTGGACTTCATTTTGCAGAAGCTGTATCAAATGTTTTTGTGAAATGTACCTCAACTGTCTGCTCAAAGGTCCAGTCAAGTTTCTTCTTCACTTTTTTCTCCAGGAAGCTTGTAGCCTCTGTCTGCTTGACTCCTGCAGCCGTGGCCTTGAAGCCACAGTAATAACCTGCTGGGTCACACTTATACACCTGTGGCCCGAGCTCCTCATCTACACCAATCACAATCATGCCTGGAACAGATACCACAACACAACACATAAAGGAAAGGAGCTTCGTACAGAAAGTTGTGCACAAACAACCAACATGAAATATTGAAGCTCGAGGATGTAAGCTGTGATACTTCTTTTAATAGTGGTTCTGCAGGTTTAATAAAGATAAATGTAACACCTTTAAACAAAGTAAAGTAAATATAAATAATAAATGGAACAACCTAATATCAAAGTTATTAGAGTTAAGGAAACAATTTTGTTGATTGAAAACAAACATTATGTGAAATATGTGTGATCAAAATTAGTTAACAACTGTAGCATGAAGGGAGATTACAACTAAAAGTCTCGAGAGTTTCAGCTGTCAGAAATGAGTAGGAAGTGTTGAGGGCCTTGCTTTGAATAACTTCAGTGCATCTGCGGCTGCTGGACATGTTTAGTCTCTCACGCAGCGCTGGTGTGATCTTGGACCACTCCTCGTCTGGTTACTGTAGTGGGTTTCTTAGCAAGAACTTTCACCCATTATTTTACAGAGATTTTAAATCGGGTGTAGATCAGGACTCTGGCCTGGCCATTTCATTATTCTTCGCTTCAGCTGAGTGCTTCGGGCTCGGTCTTGCATGAATTTAGAAAGTGGTTTAGGAGATGCTTGCAGGGAAGAAACTGCATTTTGCTGAAGGAGGATCTGATAAACATTTTAATTCACTCTGCCATGTATCTATATAAGAGGCTCAACTCCTGCTGCAGAAAACATCCCCCAAACCATGAACCTTGCTCCTTCACCTTTCCTTCTTTACGCACTTTGGGTTCAGTCTTTCCTCAGTTTGACGCTGAACATAAAGCTTCAACTGGCATATTAGCTCATAATAAACTATAACTAGCTAAATATTTAATTTGGTTGTGGATGAGAATTTGGTATATTTAAAGGGAGGGTGAAATGCTATTTCATGTTGTGGCGAGTGGGGCGGGGCCGAGAGGCGTGGGAACGAGGAGTGAGGCCAGGTGTAGTGATTGAAGATGAGCTGCACCTGCGCCCCACCGCCAGTATCGAGTCCCACGTAGGAGATGGAAGGATATAAAACTGGAGCGACGACCGTGAAGGACGAGAGAGGACCAGGCCTGGACAATATTTCATGTGTTTGCTTTTTATTTATGCACACCAGTCGACAGTGAGGGGCTGGTGCGCCATTTTGTATTTATTTTTGAATTATTAAAGTATTTTGATTGTGCGCCAGTTCCCGCCTCCTTCTTCCCGATGATTACAAAGGTCTTATCATTACACATGCATACTGAGTTTTTTACACTGTTAAAGAGTTGGATTCCCATGCTAAACATGGACAAAGTTTCAAAAATTAAGTTGTACGTTTGAAGGAGTATTTTTGTTCCAAAAATACCTCTTCCGGTTTGTCACAAGTTTCGGAAAGTTTTTTTTTTTTATATGGGTCCTAAGGCACTTCTGCCGGAAGAGCGCGCGCTCCCGTATAGCGAGGCTGAGCAGCACAGACATTTCACTGATCAGACCGAGAGCGTCGCAAAATGTCACAAAAGAAGTGTATTTTTGGTTGCCAGGGTAAGACAACCCTGCACAGATTACCAAAGAAAAAACAGCATTAAGGGACCAGTGGATGGAGTTTATTTTTACAGAGCATCAACGGAGTTGTGCAAGTGTTTGTGTTTGTTCCCTGCATTTCGAAGTGCTTGTTTTACAAACAAGGCCCAGTTTGACGACGGATTTGCGTATCGTTTATTTCTTAAGGATAATGCAGTCCCAACGAAAAAGGGTCATGATCTTGTGTTGGAACCGCAGGCGGTGAGTAAAACTGCTTCCAATATCTCTGTGTTGTTAACTTAGCTATCGGCGCGTAAGCACATCAAGTAAACAACATGCGATGTTGTCATCAAACTGCACTTTCCACATGTACAGCTTAAAAAAAAAAAAAAATACGACATAAAGTGGAACTTAGTCATCTTCCAAAACCGCTAAGCAAATATATACAGTTTCAGTACATACCACATAGAGACGCATTTGCTGATGCTGCTCTTGTTAAATTTCAGCCTCTGGATCTGATTCTGGATCATAAATATACGCTGAATCTGACTGTTAGCCATGGTTTGTTTTGGATGTTTTTTCCCTCACGGTAATGTCACAGCTTCCAAACGCTCTTAACGCAAAAGCTTACTGGCGCTCGTGATTCTTTAGCTCCGCCCACATGTCACGCCTCCAGCCGGTCGTGTTTTTCCGGGAAAAATCGGTACAGACTATCTTTCTCTTATGAATATAATAAAACTAAAGACTTTTTGGAGTTATGAAGGATGCAGTACTACTCTATAGGTACTCAAGATTAACGGGATATTGAGTGAAAACGAGCATTTCACCCCCCCTTTAAACATAACATTTTTTTTAATACTGTATTCTGATCAATTTTGGCATATTTTATGCCGACAGGGTGGACATGTTAAGCTTTGAAAGTAAGTTAACTCCTACAAAGAAAATTTGTCCTGGTCACTGAGGAGACAAAAAATCTGTTGTCACTAAAGTGAATAGCCTTTTCTTAAAGGGGCGGATTCCCCAAAAGGACAGGGTGGACAACCATTCAATGGACATGGACAAACTCTTCTTTTTATTAAATAAAAATATATTTGTATTACCAAAAGATCAATACACTTAAACTGATTAATCTCTTATTTACCAAAACATTAATAGAAATTAAATTTTATGATTTTTCAATATTGTACTATCATTCAAATTTCATGAGCAAACAAAACAAAACTTTAAACAAATAAAGTAAAATACAAAAAAACTATTCAAACTATTAATTAAAAATAATTAAGAAAAACTATTAATAGTATATATGATACTAAAAGAACACTGCACAATGTAAATGTTCTCTAAATGTGAATAAAAAAAATTATATAAAAAAATACTACTGATCTCCATTACTTTTAATTCATTTCACAAAAGTAAAATTCAAGTCTTAAAGGGTAAGTTAACCCCAAAATGATAATTCTGTCATTAATTACTCTAAATTACATATCGTTCCAAACCTGTAAGACCATTAATCTTCAGAACACAAATTAAGATATTTTTTATGAAATCGAGAGCTATCTGACCCTCCATAGACAGGAATACAACTGAAATGTTCCCAGGTCCAGAAACGCTGTAAATACATTGGTAGAACAGTCCATGTGTCATCAGTTGCTCAGCTTCAGTTTTGCAATGCTACGAGAATACGTAATTTTTTTTTATTTATTTTTTTTGTGCAAAGTAAACAAAAATAATTTACTCAACCATTCTTCTCCCGAGTTAATGTCTTCCGTCATTAGTAGAGTAATCAGCGTTGTTTACGTTTGGGGGAAAAGCGCATGCATGAATGTAATGTGTGTAATAAGTGTTGTTTATGGGGGGGGGGGAAATCAGAAAAAGCGTGCATATGCGTTGTAATAATCTCCAAAATGGCGCAAGATTTAACGCGGGGGAGAAGAATGGTTGAGTAAATTATGTTATTTTTGTTTCCTTTGCGCAAAACAAGTATTCTCGTAGCATAGCAAAGCCACTGATTTTGTTTTACCAATGTATTTACTACATTTCTGGACTTGGGAACATGAAACAATTTTCTGAGAAATATCTTAATTTGTGTTCTGAAGATGAACGAAGGTCTTACAGGTTTGGAACAACATGTGAGTTATTAATGACAAAGCTTTCATTTTGGGGTGAACTAAACATCTGCTTCCAACCACTAAATATGGAAATAATGTTTACACACTACAAAAAAAAAAAAAATGTTTTCTGTATTTTTTGCAAAAAGAAAGAAAGAAAAAGATACTGTTCTCAGTATTTTTCCAGTGCAAATGCTTATAGATTTCCAAATCAAGATTTACTTGAGAAGAAACATAACAAAAGATAAGAACGTGTTTTCTGTGAAACTCTTGAGTATGATTAACTGAGAGTATGATTAAAACTCAGAAAAATTTGTCTAATTCAAAGGGGAAACATGTTTTCTGATCCCACTGACAGATAATGGTTCTCTTTTAAAGCATAAACGCACTTTATTTAGTTCAATTTCTCAGAATACATGACTTTATATCTTATGGTTTCATTTCAAGTAAATGTATCTTGATTTACGGATGTTTAGATGTTTATATATATATATATATATATATATATATATATATATATATATATATATATATATATATATATATATATATATATATATATATATATATGAAAACATACAACATTTAATGCCACGACTTTAAATGTAAGGACTGTTTTGGAACAAACCCTTGAAAATCACGGTGAAAATTGAAACAAAACATATGAAATGACTTTGTGTGTGTGTTGATAATTCAGCAAGTGTTGACTTACAGCAGCCGAGCGGCCTCATCTCTGCATTCTGTGTATAAACCTGAGAGATGTCAGCGATCCTTTTACAAAGCATGTCTACTGGAATCTCATAACCATACTTGTACATCCAGTTGGCGGCCTCATATCGAGCTCGCTGCACTTGAGACTTGCTGTCAGCTGAACGCAAAACACAAGCCATTAATGAGCGCATCAGTTCCAGCAGACATCATGAAAATCTGTGGAAGAGATCTGTACCTGTCATTCCTGACATCACGCAGCCGATGTTCTCTGTGATTCTGAATAAGTGTGTGACAGTGGAAGAATCAAGCAGCTTGTCCTGGAAAACACAGATGGTCTTAGATCTCAACTTACCAGTAACATTAATAAAGTCATCCTTTCCACCAACAGTTCTGCATGTCTCCACCACAAAAAAAGAGACTCCAGGGTGGAAAATTAATGTTTGTGTGTTGCTTTGTTTGTGGGTAGGTCATGACACATAGACAATTACATTATTGTTTATTTTCTCAAGTCAGTAAAACAATGGACGATTTGGAGAGATGTTTGTCAGACAACCTGGAATAATTTTGGTGGAAAAGGGGTACATGACAGCAGACTTACTGGCACTTTTTTCTGTGTAACGACTACAGCACAGTCTTTCCCCCGAACAGCAACTGATGTCAGACCACCCTGGTTTATGGCCTTGAATGCATATTCTGGAAAAATTTGATAAAGGTTAAAAGTTACTATCAAGTTTATTTACAAATTTGGCACATTCCTCTATGGGAATAAGCTTCAACACTCAAAAAAAATAATGTTTATATAATTAAATAAAACTGCTTCTCAGACTGTTTAAATACATACAATATTCTACGATTATGCTTTAACAATTAAACATTATTATTAATGCTTCTGATGCAACTGTTATTACCGTGCTGTTTCAAAGATGTATTGTTATTTCCATGTTGTTTACATATATTGTTCACCAAAACTGGCATGTTAGCGGAAATTGCGGTTGAAATGGTAAATATTTCTCAGCAACACATGTATCATTGCACATCACTGTTGCATTAGACTAATTACTATACAATACTATACTAAAAAAAGGTTTAAACTGAAATCAGTAAATGTGTTTTTGATAGGATTATTACATTAAACATCAGTGAGCCTTCTCCATCACTCACTCTCTGCTATTGCTAACGGCTAACTACTGGGCGAAATGGGACTTTATATATAAAAACTAGAAGACTGAAATAGATTTTACGTGGCAGAATAATAATAATAAGAAGAAGAGACTGTGCTTTATTTTGGAGTAAGAGAGAGTGAAGTTGAGCTGCTCTGTAGGCGACATGACTCTGCACTTATCAGCTCTTATTTAAGTCAAATAAAGTCGTTCGTACTCACCTACTTGGTAAAGTCTTCCCTCCGGAGAGAAGATGGTGATGTGACGGTCGAACCCCGCGCTAGAACCCCGGGACATGTTTACAAGAAATGTATTAAACCTAAAATTGCAAAAGTGTTGCAAACTACACAGAATAGCGACATGCACGAATGACCCGGAAGCTGTGGATTGTTTTTCCGGGTCACTGTAGTACTCTCGTGCAGACACTTTTTTATTTATTTTGCACTTAAAGAAATGTTACATAATGTTTTAACCTCTGTTCAAGACTGTCGGCCCGCTAATTTATGGGTTTTTTTTTAATCTGTACTTGATAATATAATATTGATGAAATAAAATGCCATATAAACATAAGTGTACTTAAAGAGAGTAGACTACTTCCATGACAATGCTTTTAACGCACTTAAGTAGACTTTTAAAAGAGCATTTTGTGAAAATGTCAAATAAAAAAGTATTACTTTTGAAGTGCATTTCAAATGACTGTTTATATATATATATATATATATATATATATATATATATATATATATATATATATATATATATATATATATATATATATACATATATTTAAAGATGTAATAACACTTTTCAATTGTTCACTAAGCCTACTTGTTTATAATTTATCTATAGTGTCTAATTATATATTTTTATTTTAAGTTAATATATTTAAATGCGCTTAATTGCAACTTTTGTTTGTTTGTTTTTGTTTACCATAAATGCTTGGAAGTACATTTGGCAGAAGAATTTAACTAGATTTTAAAGACAACATTAGTGATTATTAAAATATACATATAAAGAAAATGTGCTTACTATCAAAAAGCACTCAACTAATTGCATTTTATTAGTCCACTATAAACATTTTAACCTCTAAAACCCCTCTTTAAATTGTGACTAGAACATTTAATTAACGGATTCAAAACAGTTCACAGCTATAATTTGTGGTTGTTTTTCACACTGTGCATATTCTCTGAATAGACCTTTAGACCTCAATAATCTTATCAAAGATAATACTACCTCAGGGTTAAGAAAAACAAACTTTAATCTCTTAAATACAGATGTATGAATCTGAGGTGAAATGTTCATGACCCCAGACCTCTGAGGCACATGTTTGGCTGTCCTGACTTGGCGTTTCAGAAGGTGCTGACCACACGGGTGTGAATGCTCTCTTATCTTATCATTAAGATATTTCTGTTTCGGAGAAAATGGTTCAGACTTATCTCAACTCACTTCCTTTAGGTTTTGGTATTGGATTCTTAGAAGAAGAGCTCATGCAGAGAAATCAAATGCTTTAAGGCAAGTAGATTAGGCAAAAAAAGAAGCATCGGATGTGCATTTTTATTAATTTCAGCCCGATAACAGAGTGGTGTTTTTCTAACAGACAAGAGCAGAAAAGAAATGCACCGAGATATTTGAAGTGTATGAATTGGTGAGAAACAGGGCTATTTCTAAAACACCTACCACACTGAAATCCCCTTGTGACCCAGTTCATCTTCGGAGAGTTAGACTGTGGGAGTATGTCAGAGCTGTTTCCTGCTCTCTCACAGTCTTTCCACAAGTGCCAGCGCAGATCAGGCTTCGCGATGGTGTGAATCTGGAAGTGTGTAAATACCAGAACACTCATAATGGTCACTGTCCAAAATAAAGCCACTATAAATGGAAAATAATGACTATAATCCAGCGTGGGTGAAAAGAGATAAATCAAAGATCAATGACATTTTTAATCACCGAAATAAAAAGTCCCTGTCACCACTTCCCATTTTATTAATCTGTAATGAAAAGAGTGAATGAAGTCACTTCTGCAACATAATATTGACTACAAACTAAGATTTAGGTGTTAAAAGATCACCCAACACCCAAGTTCACCCAAAGAGGAAGATTTGCTTTAAATGTACTCATACAAGATGCAGATTAGTAGATTGTTTCTTCATCAAACAAATTTTTAGCATTACTTCACTTGCAATGGATCCTATGCAAGTGAATGGCTGCCGTCAGAATGAGAGTCCAAACAGTTGATAAAAACATCACAATAATCCACAAGACTCCTGTCTATCAATTATCATCCCGAGAAGAGAAAAGCTGCATGTTTGTAAGAAATAAATGCATTCAGATGACAAAACTAACTTTTGAAAGCCTGCGAGTGAATACATTTTCAGCTAATTTTCAGTTTTGGGTGAACTATTCTATAATATTATTTTTTTTATTGGTTTTTAATGCAAATGTTTCGCGAGGGCTTTGCAGAATTGAGATTTTGGCTTAAGGTCCTGCAAATTTGGTTGTCTGCGGATTTCACATTAGCTTGAAACCGGTTGAATGTATGGCTTGAAAACTGAACCTCCTTTTTGATTTTCAAGGGATTTGTTTCTAGCATCCCAGCAAAACACTGTAACTGACTTTGCTCTGTTACATGATCTTGATTGCACCTATGGAAAATGACAAATGCTGTTATGCTTTGGTGGAGTCAAGTATGACGAAACATGTTCTTTTCACTGAAGGTCATTACTGAATGGACATGTGTCCTGACATGTTATGGATGTGACATGGCAACGCTTAGAAAGGCCACTGCGAGTGATTCATGAATATCCCAAAATTCCCCTCACACAGCCAAAATGAAGTCATGATTGAAGCTCTGCATGCTGCTGGAAGTTTTGTTGACCATACATGGATTGGCCAAAAATATATGTGTGGTCACTTCTTGTGTTATTGGAATTTTAAAAAGGGAATTTAGTGGGGAATATATATATATATATATATATATATATATATATATATATATATATATATATATATATATATATATATATATATATATATATATATATATATATATATATATATATATATATTTGCCCTTCACTACACTTCACAGACTATATATCTATATATATAGATATAGATATATAGTCTGTGAAGTGTAGTGAAGGGCACATATAGAGTGTTGAATAACATTCACTCTTCTACATTTCACCAGTTTCCCTTAAATAGTCACAGTTCCTCTTTTCTAAAATCCCCTGAACTTTCCCTGTCATGTCTGGTCCAGGTGCGTGATAATGCATATCCCAGAAAGCATGCAAGCCTGCTGAGTGCTTCAGCAAAAAACAATAATGTTGCTGATACAGACCTACGAATTAATCACGAGTTCGTTTGACTGTCTTTGGTGAAAGTACAAAGCTGTTTTCAGATGAGCAGCCAGCTGCTTCCCAGAGCTGTGTGAAGATATTGTGCTCCTGTCAAAGGGAGGAGATTGGCCTTGGACACGGAGTGGGGATTTACACATCTGTAATTGTTTAGCCACTAAGGGGAATTCCCTTGTGCATGTATCTATTTAATTTTATATGACCAAGGCGTATCATATAACATGAACCAAACCTCAGCAGACAAATGCTTTTCTACTGGTGTCAACATCTGCTACTTTTGTTACACCTTCACACTGAAGGCAAGTCAAAATTTTGATGCTTGTTGTACAGGGCCAACTCGAAAACATATATCAAAGAAACAAACAAAAAAAAGCCAACGCTTACAGCACGCTGTGCAAAATGTGTGAAAATGGGTATTTGAGTTATGGGAACAGGGCTTTTGGTTGATGCCGTGCACAATGTAGCAAAAGCATTTACCACAAATCTTTGATGTGGATGTGCATATTTTCCCCCAAGACATGAAACACGACTCAGCTCTTCATGTTCTACATGTGACAATATGTAAGAGGAACTGTGTCTCTCCAGGGGCTCTTTTTAAGGGTATCGATACAGTGGCGTCAGCAGTTGTACACATGTACCACATTAGAGATAAGGGGAGTTCCTTTCTTTCCATTTTTAATGGCAGCGGACTTCTTTTCAATAAAGTTTCCTTGAAAAAAAAAAAAAAAAAGAAACGGTGAATTCTCTGAATTGTTTCAACATGTACCCTTATGATGCAGTCAAGGAAGTACTGCAATTAAGGTAGTGCATGTTAACAGACACTGTGTCCAAATATACCTACTTCCATACTACAGATTTTAAAAGGGATAGTTCACCCCAAATGAAAATTCTGTCATCAATTACTCTCCCTCATTCTGTTCCAAACCCATAGCACCTTTGTTTATCTTCAAAATACAAATTAAGATTTTTCCAAGAGCTTTCTGACCTTCTATTGAGAGCAATGCAACTGACACATTCAAGGCCCAGAAAGGCAGTAAGAACTTCAATAAAATAGTCCAGTAGTCCACGTGACAAACAAAAAAAACAAAAAACAAAAAAACAAAAATTTCATCTCTTCCATGTCAGTTTTCACTGTGCATTCATTTTTCATTTTTGGTTGAACTAACCCTTTTGTGCATTTGTTGGACACTTTACTATCCCATGATTTTGCAACAGTGCACATCTTAGGGCATTGCATTAAATACGCTGGATGGAAACATGTGCATCATCAAAAAAAGAAAACTGAATTTGCAATGGGACAGCATAAAACTGGACCAGCCAATGGGACAATTCCATGCACAGCATCAGAATGCTAGTTAAACGCTTGACCAAAGTCTCAAAGTGCTTCGTTATAATTAACTCCCAGAAACTGCGTTCGCAAACAGCAGGCTCTAAAAATAAGACAACATGACCGTGTTTCGACTGGGTGCTCTGAAGCTTTTAATTTATTGTATACAAAAATTAATATATGCAGTGCCTTCTGCAACAAATTTGATATTTCTTTGTGATATTTAGCACAAATTAAACAGGAAGTGACGATTTTGTTCTCTTCAACTCACTATGTGCAAATGGTGCTTTATTCGCCAATGTTTTATGCAATATTCCAATTTTGCACATAAGTTTCATCCGTAACTTTGGATGGGAGCTTGTGAAACATTTAGCACATCCAAAATTTATTACATACTATTCAAATTGATTTCTATAACACTATTTACGATACAAATCGTTGCAAAGCAACTTGACAAAAAAATTGGCAGTACACACAGTTAGCCCCACCCCAAACTAAAAAAAAAAAAGTTCCAGTGTTGGGCTGGTCAGAATGCTCAAACAAACACAAATACTGTGACAGAAACATACAGTAGTAATTATACTGCATTTATGACAAGGTGCGGCAAGAGGAACAATTTGTTTATCAAATAAATTACACACTTCACCTTTAAACATTGAGTTTAACTATTAAAGTAAAAACAAAGTCTTCCTGTTCTCTTAAAGCTTGCAAAGCAAAAGTTTAGACAGGAAGAGGAAATGCTTGTATGAAGGGCTGGAACTATGCTTAGTGCTAGACAAAATGTCCCTGAATTTCCCCGACTATCAGCCCTGTATGAATGAGCTCATTAAGTCTGGAGTGACCACACCAGTCTGTATTGTTAAACACATCTTAGTAAATAGAGAGGTTTTGATGAAAGCATGAAGTCAACCGTTATGTAACAGAAGAACCCAAGATAAAAACAGCTTATATTCTGAGTCTTTTGCTCTTATTGCTGTTCAAAATCCTTTCAGATAGTTCAAAAGTGTGAGGTGAGAGACCCGTTAACACATGCAATGATATGAATCCTGTGTGATTCCAAATGATGAATAAGATCGTTATCCAACCAAAAGTGCCTTGATGAGGGCTTCACATATCTTAAATTATATCTGTTGTACTCTGGCATGCACATGATGCCTAAACCACAAACAAAAATACAGGACTGAAATATTTCATGGTTAGGCCAACTGAAAAATACCAAAAATCTCCCCAATATGTGTTCATTATCAAAGGAAGAACCGATTCCATTTTTTCTTTTTGGCTTGCCTACTCACTCAAGCTTTGAGGTTTACTCCCTTACTGTGAGGGCAGATGTGACCTCTTGTATTTAAGGGTTTTGCTCTGTGTTCATAGAGCAGGCAGAGCCTGGTGGGGATTTCCAGAGCTCAGGGAGAAACAGCGTTTTATCTGCAGTACTCTCTTCTCACAGCATGATGCAAGTAACTTGGCGGTTTTAATATCCTTGCATGCAAAACTATATATGTGACCCTGGACCACAAAACAGTCAATTCATCTGAAAAGCTGAATAAATAACCTTTCCATTGAGGTATGGTTTGTTAGAATAAGACCATTTATGGCTGAGATATGACTATTTGAAAATCTGGAATCTGAGGGTGCAAAAAAATAAATAAAACAAAAATAAAATCAAAATATTGCGAAAATCGCCTTTAAAGTTATCCAAACTACGTTTGTAGCAATGCATAATAAAAAAAATCATTTTGATATATTTATTGTAAGAAATTAACAAAATATCTTCATGGAGCATGATCAGTACTTAATATCCTAATGATTTTTGGCAAATAATGATAATTTTGGCCTATTGCTACAAATATACTCGAGCTACTTACAACTGGATTTGTGCTGTAGGGCCACAAATAGATAGACAGATAAATCAACAGATAGATTCTGTAATATTTAATAATATTAATTAGCTAGTTTCTTGTATCTCATATGCCTTGATTCTGCAGTTTCTTAAGAGATGAATGTAGAAATGACTGTGCATGTTTGTAAATGTAGAAATATAAAAAAGTCTGGCATTGCAGGGAAGTCTAGTAATGATGAAATTGTAGAATTGGATCTGATCTGGTTTTAGCAGCATTGCCATTTGCAGTAATGTTACGAATGACTGGGAAAAAAGTCTGTGGCTCTGGTGTGCTGAAAGAAGAGATCTGGGTTTTTGGGGAAAGCAGGAAAGAGGATGGGTTGTGGAAATCCCCGTCAGAGTGTATCTGTACAGGCCAGACCTGCTGGATTCACAAGTCAGCTGCGTTTTTGGACTAGCGAAGTTGTCTTTTGTTAAAACCAGTATTTGTGGTTTCTCCTGTTTGGAATTCGGCAGATTCATTTTCAGTTTCTAAAACGACAGATTACACTTTACAGTTAAGTTCAGTTCATTATTTGATGCATTACATAACATGACAGCTATACATTTAAATGTAACCAAATAATGTTTTAGTAATCAGAACGATGGCCTTCATATAGACATGAATGATTTAAAGGGGTGGTGTAGGCCTGGAATAATATTATCAAAAGGAAAAATTAGGCATGTGAATGCTTGAGTCCAACTAGTCAAATTAAAAAAGCATGATTACACACATTTGATGTCTTATGAACATCTGTATCACTAAGTATTTACTAAAGGTTCACAAATAGATATTCACTGTAGCTCCACTGATATTATTAGGGAATACATGTACTGCAGATGTAAACTAGTGTAGATATGTAAATTGGATTGCAAAGTTTAGGGTTCATATGAAACTTCAGAATCTGCAAACACATTGGATTCCTTCAGTCTGATGAGTTCTGGTGAATTCTGGGTATATTTCAATGACAAAATATTCTCATGTTTGTTCATCATACTAACTAATTTTAATTTACTTTACATTTAACAACTGCATTAGTATATGTAGAAATTAATGTATTCCAAAGTTACAAAGCTAGCCTTGGCATCTTTGGTATCATTAAAGAAAAACTCCATAGTCATTTTGGATCATGTGCAGCTCGTAAAACAATCATGTTATGATCTTGATGTCATTAAATAACTTTTACACACTTATGACTCTCAGTCACTCAGATAGAAATGAATTGCACATAAAATGAATCATACATATAAAATTAGCTGTAACTTCTCTTACAAAATAGCTTTTTTTTTTTTTTTGCAGGCTTCAAATATATCTCACTCCAAAATGATTATGTCATATAAAAAAATTTGTGTTCAGCACACAGTCAGTTTATTAGGCAAGCATAGATTGTGAAATTAAACATTTCTTGTTGGGTCACTGTTTAGCACCTAGCTTAGCATTAAGCATACTGTTAGCCTGCTAGCTTAAATTCTATCAGTTATATTGAATGTAAAATTAAAAGAAATAAGCTAGCACTATAATGGTGATAGTCTGATATGCTGGGTGTTTCAGAGAAAAGCGCGGTACTGTGTTGAGTGAACACATGAGTAGCTCGTGATTTCAGGATCTCAGAATGGCTCTGCTGACAGTAAGTGCAGCAAACTCCGTCTCTGCTTGCGCTGTGAGGTTCAGAATGCATTGTTTAGGATCATTTTATACATTCACATTTACATATTTTCCAAGATCTTCGTGGACAGAAGTTTACAGCATTTCACCAAAAATGCTCAAAGGGATAATTCACTTAAATATTGCAAATTCTGTCATTAATTACTCGCCCTCATGTCGTTCCAAGCCTGTAAGACCTTTGTTCGTCTTTGGAACACAAATAAAGATATTTTTGATGGAATCCGAGAGCTTTCTGACCCTCCATAGACAGCAAGGGACCAACCACATTCAAGGCCCACAGAGGGAGTAAAGACATCGTTAAAATATCAATGTGACATCAGTGGTTCAACTGTAATTTTATGAAGCTACGAGAATATTTTTGGTTGCACAAAAAACTAAAATAACAACTTCATTAATTTTTCTCCTCTGCATCACCCTGGCGCCATTTTGGAGAGTATCACATACGTAAACAACATGCACCACATATGTACTGTACATGGATACCTCTTTTACGTTGTTTACGCTTTGATCTGAACGTAAAAAACGTAGCGGTGTGCATACGTTGCATGTTTAAAAACAATGCTGGTAGGGCTTTTAAAGCTGCTGCCCCCCGTCTTTGGAATCAGCTGCAACTGGACACTGAATTTTATTTATGTTTTATTTTTTACTGTGTTATCGTTTGTCTTGCTTGCTTTATGTTTTAACCCTTTGATTTTGTTCAGCACTTTGGTCAGCTTTCCTGAGAAAAATGTGCTATTCTGTATAAATAAAATTTACTTACTAACTAACATATTATGATACAATTTGTCAATTATGCACAATGCCTGCATGCTATTGGTCAAACTTTTGACCAAAACTGAACTACAGGAAAAACAGGGACTATGGTCACTCTAAAAGAGCGAACCCAATAAACATTAAAATCTAAAAATACTTTTTGTTTTTAAAAAATGTATCTGTTTACTTGCATATTATATCACCACTAAGCAGCATCAGACAATGTAAATGTGTCATTTAACTATGGGAATAATAACTTGAAATTGTAATTTCTTGTAAATATTTGACATCAAAAGTGTTCAGCTAACAATAATAATGTTTGGCTACCTCTGCCCAGGTCCTAGTGTGGACACGTTTGTGATGGGCCCCGATTGTACACCAATACTGACTGCTGCTTTATGCATGTTTTTGTTTTTGTTAACTCCGGAGGCTCCCCCTAGGGGTGGACGTCTGGTATTACAGCACTGGAAAGTTGTAGGAGTGGGTCTTTTAAAACCAGCATTTGGCATCATAACAGAACAGGACAACATCCAGAGAGATCACTGTGGCATCAGGACAAGGATCTGTGTAGTTCTATATTCTGACAAAGAGAGTGGGTTATTCGAAGATAACACTGTCCTTATTTTCACTTATATTTTCCCAGAGGGATCTAGCTCATATAGAAAGAGAGAAGAGAAAAATGGTATTGTTTCCTTGGAAAATGAAATCTTAAATGTGCTAGATCAATTTGGAGAAGATGTAAAACTTATCATCGCAGGGGATTTTAATGCTAGAACAGGTAATGAATGTGATTACATTGAGTGTGATGACTCTGAATATATAGCCTGTGGCAGTTATTACACTAATGATTATTTTGAATGGCACAGAAAATCAAAAGATAAGGTGATTAATACGTTTGGTCGCTGTCTTTTAGATATGTGCCGCAATCTAAATATTCATTTAGTTAATGGAAGAGTTGGTAAAGATATTGATGGAGAATTCACATTTAT